>NW_007247304.1:251822-349314 GCF_000164805.1 Carlito syrichta | reverse complement strand
GGCTCCAACTCAAAAAAAAAAAAAAAAAAGAAAGATATTCTATATTCAAACAAATAAAAACATACCTGTATTAAAAATGTAATAACTATTTTATTTCGTGATGAACTTCTTACCTTTAAAAAAACTCACAGAAGTAAAATTCTGTGCAACGACTGTGTTAGTCAAAATACCAGCTTTACAGATGCTAAATAAAATACTACTGTACATTTTTAAAGGATAGTTAGCTCTTTTTTGTTTTTTTGAGTCGGAGTCTCACCCTGTCGCCCAGACTGGAGTGCAGTGGCCGCCCTCGGCCACCGCAGCCTCCACCTGCTGGGCTCCGGCCATCCTTCCGCCTCAGCCTTCCCAGCAGCCGGAATTACAGGCCTGCGCTACCACGCCCGGTTGATCTTTTTTTTATTTATTGTAGAGATGAGGTCTCACTGCCCAGGCGGGTCTCGAACCCGCGGGCTCAGGCCATCCACTCACCTCAGCCTCCCAAAGCGCGGGATTACAGGCTGGGCCACCGAGCCCGGCTGATAGTTAGCTCTTAATATTAAATGACAAGAGTATAACAAAAATAGTTTTTGGAAACATTTAAATTTCAATCACAAATTACATGGACTTTACTATACTTTGTTTGTAAAATATCTGAAAGAAAACAGATCAGTGAAGGAAAATATTTAGATGTTTATTTAAAAAAAATGTATATATTCTCTCACGTTTCATATTCTCCAGTGAGAGGAATGACAGTTCAAATGTAGTAACAAATTACCTTTTGTATGAGTAATATAGTTTTGGAAGGCACTGCTCTTTTATAAAGTCATTGCTTTCAAGGCAATAGGATACAGTACCGATTGTGTTGTCTCTGAACTTCTCAATGAAATTATGAAAGTCAAATTACATGCTTTACATAAATTAGCAAAGTTCATTTGTGATTTGGAATCATTATGTTATTAGTTTCTTGAGCAGCAGGATATCAGTTTCACTATACTGTTTTCAAATCGCAAAATAGGATACTCTCTCAATTGATCACATTCTTTTAGTCTAAACTTGGACTTGGCACTTGAAATGTATACCTTAAGGAGTCCCAACCACTTTTAATGGATAGTCAAAAGACAAACCAACAAACAACTGGTACCCCTGTTACCGCTCCAGGATCACAGAGTACTCTAAATCCCAACTTAGTGTTTGATGCTTCTGACCTCAGTTGTGTCATATCTGAGCCTCTTAGAGTTTCCTCTGATTAATATATAAGGAGAAACTCATAAAAACAGTTTGGTTGACAACAGCTATCATTAGACCTAGCTGAGATACACAGCAATTTAAAGAAGCAACTTGTATGGCTGTATCCTCCTTATCCAAAGAGTTCTCATAAAGAGCTAAGCATAAACTCTCAGGGGAAAAAAAGACATATATCCTACACTTACAAATATCTAGGAATCATCAAAATCAGGAGGAATAGTAGTTTTTTGAATAGTGTTTACTTTATAGATTAAGTTGCTTTTGTGAAAAGTAATGTTAATTGTAAGAAACATCATGATAATTAAACTATAATGAATAGAAAATAGATACAGAAGTACTTAGATTATAAAAGTGGACCAGGAATAACAAAATTAAATCATAATTGAAAACAATGCAAGAAACATTCAAGGAAAAAGACAACAAGGTCATTATTACAAAACTAAACTTTTAGACTATGATTTTTTTCTGTATTTTTCTTATATCTAATAAACTTTTATTCCAAAACAAGTATAATTTATAGAAAATACACATTAGTAAAAATATAAAAATAAGAGTACCATGTTTATACTACCAAGAGACAACTGCTATGTAATGTATTATTTTATATTATTCCAAATATATATATGTACATCTAGAGATATACCTAAAGGCATACATTTTTTACATATTGGTATCCTACAGTTTTGTAACCCTATCCTTTCAGTTTAATTCTGTCTTTCTGTGGCAACAACTTCCATTTTATCTACTACCTAATTTATATTTAGGCCTTTCAAGTTGTAGCGGCTATGACTGGCTTGTACAAACTAGGGTGTAATTCAAGATTGCATTTCACATCTAACTGTTCTGTCTACTAAGTCTTCTTACTCTTGACCAGTCCCTTTTAAAATGACATTCACCCATTAAAGACAACTTACAAGTGTCTTGTAGAAGATCCCTTCTTAATTTTGCCGACTGCTTCTTTGTAGTTAATTATTTATTTTTCAAGATTAAATTCTGCAGGAATATGGAGAATGTGGTCTCTTAAGATGTCCAACAAGACATTTATGTATGACTTTTAGGTGCATACATTGTAGTTCTTTGTTTCTTCAGATTGTTTTTACCGCCCCCATTCCTGCAGGGTGAAAGAGAATAAAAAGTAAAGAAACTCAAATCAGCCAAAGGAATTGGTACGGGAAAATATTGAAAGTAAATACTGAATAGAAAAGCAGAAAGTACTGTCTACTGAGGTCTTGAATGCTTGATTTGACTGCCATGTCTTACCTAAGTAGTAATGATGTAGCAATTGATCTCCACTGAAATAAGATGAAAAGAATAGAGGTCTTGTTTTGTTCTATTGGACATTTGTTCTTAAAAATAAAAAGCAAACAAAGGAACAAATACAAAACCAAAATAGATCATTTTATTTTAATATACAGTGATATTGACATGTATTTTCATAAATACACCATTTTTTTCTTTCACAAAATAAATAGGTAGAGAAAGTTTAGAGTTCGGTCAAAATCTACAATTAATAAAATATTGAACAAGATTAAGCTGAGGAAACAAAACTACAGCCCTTTCTAAAAAAGTTGTAATTTTGGGGAAATATGTTAGGTATTTGAGCAAAAATTATACCTTGATTTGAAAACCTAAAGTATTTTCTATAATACATATTTAGCCTGGCATGCTCAAATATACAATCTAATGCAAACCAAAACATATCACAATGATGAGTTTGTATCCATACTATAGTTTAATTTTCTTAGCATAGATTTTTATATCTTTAGAAAATGCCATTTAGAAAAATCTAGTTGAATTATAGCAACATTTCAGTATACTATAGTATTTTGAGCTGTCAGGAAATAACTTTTAGAATAAACTACCTTTTTAATTTTAGATTTTTCTGAAGTTTTATATGACAATATAACAGTTATAATCTTTAAGTCAGGACTGTGTATAGAAGTTAAACATATTTTTTTCCAAGAGCTCTTTAAAATTTCAAGATTTTATTTAGGGTCATCCACTATCATTATTTCTGAACTATCTTTGAGCAAAGTTTATTTTGCAAGAGGAAGTCAATATTTTTAAGAGATTATAGAATAGTTTTTTTAAAAAATAGAAATGTAATATATTAAATACTTTATTCTGGAACTCATGAGCATGCAGGGAATTCTTTTTTAGTTTTGATATCCATTATGGCTTCATGGTCAAATATCCATTAGATAACAGTTGTGTGTTTCTCTGCAGGTTATTTGTTATGGCATACAAAATTAATATATTTCAGGACTCTGATCCCTGAAACCTCATATAGATACTGGTCTAATCTAGAACAAAACACTGAAAACCACACTATTACTGTTCAAGCAAGGAAATATTTATCTTAGGAAACTGTCAGAAGTAGTCCTTTTCAAAATTGTATCTTTGCTAAAAATATTTTAGGAAAGCATTTAATAATGAAAATTCCCAATCAATCTCTTCCTAATCCCGTTTTCATACTACTTACATATTTTATATGTAATATTTAATGTACAGACCTCTTTTATGTGTATGACACTTAGACATGCTATTAATTATAATACTTAACCCAGTCATCATCATTCTGAAAGCCTAACTGACCAATTCTTGATCTTTCTTCTGACCTTTATCCTTTAAGAGTTACCTTTATCAGAGTTCCAAATAGCATTTTTAAAAACTCTCCTATCGACACCCTTGTACTTTAGAGATTGGGGTTCATAAGTCTTCAGAACACTCATTTTTGCTTTAAAGTTCTCGGCTGGAGGTTATCTTGACTGAAGGGTGGGGGAAGGGGAGCTGTTGGCATCTAATGGATGGAAGCAGGGATGCTGCTAATCATCCTTAAGAGCTGAGGGTACTCTCCCACAATAAGCTAGTATCCAGACCAAATTGTCAATAGTGCCACTGTTGTTAAAATCTGCTTTAGAGAAAACACTGATGATAAAATTATATACCACAACAATATTATTAGAATGTATTTTCCACTTATTCAAAGGTAATTGTAAAATTTACAAATTTTAGATGTGCCCATATCAACACTTTGGCATATATTTTTTTATTCCGTTAGCAAGTTCTACATATTTTCATCACATGGCATGTTGTGGCTGCTCACTCCCCACAGATTAGCTATATGTGCATGAATTATTAGTTTTTAAACATATAGTGTTGGTTGAGCCCTAATGCATTTTTATTTGTATTTCACCAAAAAGACTAGATTTGTGAAATGTAGATACTGTCTTATACAACTGCTCTTTCCTCTTCCTCTGTTTTCCCTCTCTTCATTTTTTTTTTTTCATTCTGATTGCCAGAACTCCCCTGATTGCAGCTGGAGTCATTGGTGGGCTCTTCATTCTGGTCATCTTGGGTCTGACATTTGCAGTTTATGTTAGAAGGAAGAGCATCAAAAAGAAAAGAGCCTTGAGAAGATTCCTGGAAACGGAGGTGTTTATTTCTTCTTTTCTGTGTTTAAGTGTTTTTATCAAGTTTATAATATTTAGATGATGTTCAGGTTTTTATCTAAGTAAAATTCTGTTCAATTTCCTGATGAAGATTTTATTTTATAGTATATTAAACAAAGCTGATGAAAAATCATATTACACAGTAAAAGTAGACATGACAGGCTCATGGCCTCAAGAGGATAGATGCCAGGAGTTAAGAAAATGACTGAGTTGGGGAAAAAACAAATTCATTTCTTTGTGTGTGTGTTTGTGTTGTGAAAAGGTCCTATTAACAAGCTTTGGGTACAGGGTATCTTAATACCAGCAGAACCAGAACATATCTGCATAGAAGATATATCAGTGACAAATCTAAGAAAACATTAGAAAAAGAGAGCATTTTCCTGTCACAAAATAAAACTAGTTAGATGAGCAATGTATGCTTTAATTGGGATCATTAAATTGTTAGTCAATAATCTTATTATACCAGCAGTGAAAGACTGGGCTTATAGGAGAAGGCTTAGTTTTGTAATCACACAGACCTTACAACACAATTCATGAGATGTTTTTCATATTATGCATGGTGGTTATTGTGAATATGTAAATTACCCATAAATGATTATAATTTCTTTTATATTGTTACACTGAGTTCTCTGGCATGAAAGTTGATAGTTTTTATTGTACAGGAGACAGGGAAAATAACCATTACAGAAGACTGTGCATTACCAGACCCTTCTCAACTCCCAACCTTCCTTTATCCTGATACAACATTCGTGCCTGTATGAACAATTTAAACAATTCTGCTGTGAGACTAAGCCTACCCTGTTTTGTTTTGTTTTTTTTTCTTTCTCATTGTCAGTGTGACAATCTGGCTTTCCCTCTGAATGCTAGTAGAAACAAAAATATTCATTCATTCGTACATTCTGCCCAATGATAATGAATTAAACTTCAGCTCTGTTTTTTCAAGAACCCAAAACTATGGAGTAGAATCATGCATGTGTAGCTTTCAGGAAATTACTTTATAGCTACTTATAAGAAGATACTTTTCTAAGGATTGGAGTTATCAGAAATTAAAATGGGCTGTCTCATCAATAGACTTATTCATGCAAATTAAAAGTAGTCAATTGCATTCCTGGGAAAACAGTAGTAATTCCTACTGTATCTGGATAGTTATAGAAAATCAATTTGATCACTATCAACCTTGTACATATGAATGAAAGTTTGAGCACAGCCCACGTGCTGTGCATATTTTCAATTTAGTTAGGATGCTGGAGGCAGATAGCATTTTCCCTCACAGCCAGCTTGAGGCAGTTGGTGAGAGAATTCTAATAAGTGAAGTACTATAAACTAGAGTTGAAGAGTAATTGAAAGCTTGGAATAACAGTGAACGTTTAGGTGATTGAATAAATAAATGGAAGAGAAATTCTGTCTCTTAACCACATGTAGGGAAGACTCATTGCTATGAAAAGAGTTGTGCTACTTTGTTTTGGTTTTCTTTGTTAATGCAGTGCTTCATAAAAATGTCCTTTAAATTGTCATTTCCTTACTAAATAAACATGCACTGATTGATTTTATGAGCAGATTCTATTTTTATAAAATGTTTTTACTTACGACTAAAATAGTTTACATTTGGAGGTTAGATAATCATAGAATACCCTATCCTTCTGTCAATAAAAATAAATAAATAATTTCCTATCACCATGAAGTAGAAGAGGAATTCTTATGAGGATCAATTTAAATCCTTAAATACTGAAGCTAGAAATTTGCCTCAGAGGTGGAAAATTTGTTGAATCTTGATAGATTGTTGGAATGCACTTCAAGTTGATACACTTTCCCCAAATTATTCTGCTCCACATTGCCTTCCTTATGTTACATGCATAAAACTGGAAAAGATATTTTTTTCCACACACTCTTACTGAGATGCACAGTAAGCTTGATGCTTTGGTTGATCATGTGATTCAAAAATGTATTAATGAAACATGATCCTATCCATTGAAGAGGGACAGATTCAGTGCCTGCAATATACTAGGCAATGTTCCAGAGTTTTCCACCTATGTTATCTTATTTCATCCTTTATCCTCTAGGTAATTCTTGACAGACCTATTTAACAGATAGGAAATGGGAAATAAGGGGCCAAAAGGGAGAAATGGCTTTCTAAGTCTGTGATTGGCAGCACTGGCATACAAACCTCCAAATGTATACCCAGTCCTCTTCCCACCATATTACTGCTAACTTGCAAAATGACACTCTGCTTCTATTAAAGGTGTAATATTTAATTTCTTGGAAACATGTTTTTGTAGAAATATTTTGAATGATATTCAAGAAAGTTGTAAGACTAAACAAACTCTGTGAGAACTGTGAGGTTTTCAAAATATAAAATTATAGCATAGAATATGCCAAGGTCTATATATAATATATATTTTAAGTATATCCAGTCCAAAGTGCTGAAGCTGTCTCCCCAGTGTTGCGTGTAATTTTATGTGACTTTTGATTTTTAAAAATGATTAATAAAAGTTACTTGTTATACATGTAGTGTATATATTAAAATCTACCAAACAGCACCTATGCAGTCGAGTTGACTTCAAGGGGACTCAGCAGGAGATTCATTCTGAGTTATAAGAAATAATTTAGTGATTCATTCTAAGATATTTTACGTTACTTGAATGCAGTTATATGTTAGCAAATCTACATTTTGGCAACATAAATTTAAAAATGAAGTAGAAGCAGATGAGTTGTCAAACTGTTAGAAAACAACCAAAATTTATTGGTAATTTGTTACCATGTTCTTCCTAAAGTCTTTACTATAGTTACACTT
This sequence comes from Carlito syrichta, assembly GCF_000164805.1. NCBI lineage: Eukaryota > Metazoa > Chordata > Mammalia > Primates > Tarsiidae > Carlito > Carlito syrichta. The sequence goes on along the minus strand of NW_007247304.1, from coordinate 341,847 downwards.
ACCTTCACAAAAGACTCTTTTCTGATAATTAAGCAGGTTGTGATGTTCACAGAACCATGGTAATAATACCCAGGCAAGAGGGACACAGTGTACTTAGCCAAGTAAATGACATTCTGAAGTACTGTGGTAGCTTCAGGACAATTTGAGTGGTGGTAGTTCTTTATTATTTCTTTAAGCTGAAAGAGAGCTGACTATCTGTGTGTAAAGTTTTGTTCCTTTATTTAACTGAAAGAAGAAAAAAAAACTAGGCCTCGCTCTTGCCTTTTTTCTCACACATAGATAAAAGTAGTCTTAACATAGGTTATGTGCTTTTTGATACCAAGTCTGTCTTTTGCATATATCTTTCCTCGCATATGCAGTGATTGGCACACCTGCACGTGCCCTTCCCCTTCTCATTCATTCCTCTGACTGAATCACGTCTCATCTATGACATCTAAAACCATCAGCCTAATTTTACTCTTTTCGGCCACACCCAGCCCACCTCATGTTTCGATAGATTTCCCACCTGACCCTTGAGACCTGTCCCATTCCCTGATTTATTCCCCTATGTATCTTCTTCCTTTTCCCTGGAGCTGCACCAAAATGCACTTCACAATGGCCACGTCTTCCTGATCTGAAACCATCTTCATTATCTCAAGACGGTCTTTAGGAAGCCAAAACTTGTGAACCTCTTTTCTCAGTGGTTATCTTATCCCTTGTATTTCATAGCATTCACTTATAATCTAGAATTGAATTATAAAATTTTAGAATCTTTGATCTAACAGATACATTTGGTCCTTGGTACTTAAAATGTTTTCAAGGACCACCAAGGTTCATGGGTATCACTTGGGATACTGTGAAAATGCAATATTTGAAGCCCACCCCAGATCTATGGAGCCAGGGCCTGCCCTTAGTAAGAACCTCTAGTGGTTCATATATACAGTAAAGTTTTAACAGTGCTGTTCTAGGGTGTTGACATTGTACTTTTTCTCTCTTCTGATGTGTTTGTCCTGGCTTTATGGGTCTATTTCAAGCCTTAAGAAGGCAGTGTTTTGTTTTTTTAATGCATCAGATTTCCTAGCCTAATGAACACATATTTGTCACTTGTATTTGCCCTGGCAAAGAGAAGAGAGTATAGGGTCTAAAGGAATGCATAAATGTGTATTTGTAGATAAGTGACCCATATTACAAAAGTATTGTCTATCAAGGAAAAGTGAGTGTGTTCTGCAAGTGGTAGAAACAGAACCAGAGAGAGAGAGAGAGAGAAAAGGACTGTTTGTTAGATTAAAAATTACATAATCACTTGGCATGGGGGCTCATGCCTGAAATCCAACATGTTGGGAGGCCCAGGCAGAAGAACTGCTTGAAGGCAGGAGTTGGAAACTGATAACATAATGAGACCACTCCTTTAAAATAATAATAAAACTAAAAATTAGTCAGGCATGGTGGTGCCTACTAATTCCAGTTACTTAGGAGGCGGAGGCGGAAGACTCACTTGAGCCCAGAAGTGTGTGGGTGATAGAGTGAGACTGTCTCTTAAAAAAAAAAGAAAGAAAGAAAGAAAAAAGAAAGTCACATAACCTTTTTCTTTTTGTTTTGCAGTTGGTGGAACCCTTAACGCCCAGCGGCACTGCACCCAATCAAGCTCAACTTCGTATTTTGAAAGAAACAGAGCTCAAGAGGGTCAAAGTCCTTGGCTCAGGCGCTTTTGGTACCGTTTATAAAGTAAGGAAAAAAAAAACAACAACACAAACCAGTGGTATTTTCAGTTTTGTTTTAGACTTTTAAAAATAACAACCAATAGTGTTATTATATTAGCCAACCTAATTTTTATAGTATGCAGAAGTTTATAATATTGAAAAGTTATGTATTATATAATCTTCATAACATTGAGGCGTTAATATGTATTATAATCTTTATAATATTGAGAAGTTGCTGCACAATTAAATGTACTAAGTTTTATTAAACAAGCTGGGACCCATATAGTCTTAAGAGAAAGCACAAAGCACTGATGCAAAGCCAAGTATGGTTCTTTTCTCAGTGGGCTTCATAGCCTTATTTCAGTTTCCCTTTGGAAAACTTTCATCCTTCTCCAAAAGAGTCAGCACAACCATTTCCCTTTACCCCTACTCAGTGCGCCATGACACCCTGGCATACCTGGCCAATGTGCCATAATCCCTTGCTTTTATTTTCTTCTACTTTTTAATCCAAAAGCTGATCTTTTTAGGATCCACAAAAATATGCTGATGCCTTACTAGGATGGCACTCGCTCCTAAGTCATCTTTGGCCTACATTTACAGTTTTGTAAATAATTTCCGTAGCTTTGATGTCCTCACCGTTACTGACAAATTAAAAAGTGACTTTCTATGTGAAATTCAGGTCAGAGAGGAGGGAAGGGGAACATCATGTGTCTTCAGTAAGATGGTTCTGGAAAGGAAAAGCTCAAGTGATGGCATTTGTATTTACTTATTTGTGTTAACTGCAAGACCAGAGGCCAGGCCGAAGTTAATTGTAGTGACATTTATTTTAATAGTAAATAACAAGAAAAAGAAATTCTGCCAGACTAATGCTGTATCCTTCTTGTAATATTCATTACTACAATTCTCAAAAGTTACATTGGCAGTTTTATATCTGCGTGTGTGTGTGTGTGTGTGTGTGTGTGTGTGTGTGTGTGTGTATTTGAGTTGGGGGCTCCCTCTCACCCAGGCTGGAGTGCAGTGACACCATCACAACTCACTGCAGCCTCGACTTCCTAGTCTCAGGAGGTCTTTTTGTCTCGGCCTCCTGAGTGGCTGGGTCTATGGGCATGTACCACCATGCCTAGCTACATTTTTTTAATTTTTTGTAGAGATTAGGTCTTGCTATGTTGCCCAGGCCAGTCTTGAATTCCTGGTCTCAAGCAATCCTCTTGCCTTGGATTGCTAAAGTACTGGAATTACAGGTGTGAAACACCACACCTGGCCATATTTCTTAAAGTTATAGGCAATCTTACATTTTTGCAAGCATATTTATTAAAATATATTGTATCTTAGGAAATTTGCATTTAAATTTTGTTTTCTATTTAGAACAAAGATTTAACAGAATTAACAATTAGAATATAAACTTTAAATTTTCTTTCCTGTGTTCCAAAGCTATCTAATCTCCTTTAAATATTTTTAAAAGGAAATATGTAGACATTTCTTAATCTTTTAGTATGCATATTTTGTTCAATTAACTTTAAAATTATTAACAGTGCACCTACTTAACATAAACATTTTTCCAGGCTGATGATGCCTTTTTTAAACTTCAAATTGTATATATGTTCAAAGAAACATAATTCATCATGTTTCTCTTTATGATTCTAGAAAAAAGAGTTAGACTATATCATTTTATATACTTAAAATGATAATCTATTTAATAACAGAAATTTTATTAATATCTTTAGTAATCTTAATCTTTATATACTTCATAATAAAATCACATCAAGCAAATTATTTAGATTAATAGATGTAGATTCCTAAATTCCAGGCTTGGTTTTTTAAATGGCTAATTAAAAGTAATGCCATGAACTGGATCAATACTGGCAAACATTTATGGATCTTCTTGCCATCATAAACCCCCATTCCAGTGATCTGTTGTAGGATTTTCCCCTTTTGGTAATTGCTTCACTTCACCATATTTGTAGATTATCTCCGTTTCTAGGCTAAACCAAAGGACAAGTCAATAAAAAGATATGAACTCCCTGCACTTAGATTTTGGTCTGTTACCAATTCTGCATGTCACACTGACAAAATGTAAAGCATGTTAGCAAATCTATGTGTTTAGGGAGAAAAGAGAGAGAGATAAATGGCCAAATTTAAATGTATTATAACAATCTCTCATTTTTAAGTTAACTCAGTCTTGGATTGTTCCTAGAATACAGGCACCCTTGTATTTTAAAAAATAAGCTGTTCTGGAAATTTAAATTTTATTTTAAACCAAGGATATCCTTTAACTCAAGACTAAATACTATGTAGTGACCTCAGAAGAAAAAAATATATTACCCATTTAAACATGTAATAACAAAGCTTTATCAATATTTTTATTAAGATCAATTATTTGTCTGTTCATGAGTGTTTGACTTTATCAAAGTTACTTGTAATGAAAGTATATGGGAAGTTCCATAACCTTGTTTAAATTTTATTGCCTGGAATCTATCTTGTTAATGCTCTTTTAATCAAAATATCAGTTGTTACGAGGACATGCTGTCTTAAACTGTAAATGATTATTCTTGACCATAGAAATGCAAATTGGCTTGACCAATTATTTGGTTATATTTTCTCCTAACTAAAATATGCTATGGTTAAGCATAAAAGAGACTGGGCAGTGGCTCAAGCCTATAATCCCAGCAGTTTCGGAGGCTGAGGTGAGAAGATTGCCTGAGCCCACGGGTTCGAGACCAGCTCGGGCAACTTGGCGAGACTTTCTCTCTACAATAAATCACAAAAAATTAGCCAGTCATGGTGGCAAGGGCCTGTAGTTCCAGTTACTTGAAAGGCTGAAGCAGAAGGATCGCCTGAGCCCAGCAGGTCGAGGCTATGGTGACCATGAGCGTGCCACTGCACTCCAGCCTGGGCGACAAAGTGAGACTCAGACTCACAAACACAAAAAGAAGCTTAAAAGATTAGAGTCAATATTATGGATATCAAATAGTTGAAATTGTTCTGGTCGTGCCTAGAAAATGATGAAATTATGAATGAGATAATGGAAGTAAATGATTTAAATAAATATTATTTTAAAGAGCAGGACAGTTTAATTATGTTAAATATATGTTGTAATTTTTCAAAAAGTACACTTTAGGAATACTTTCATATTGGTGCTATGTCTTTATAAAATAACGCCCTCTGCAGTTATTTTATTAACTCATGAATGGTAAGCCTTTTTTCCATACTATCAGTGAACAAATGTAACTTGTAGATCTTGAGGTTTTTTTTCTTATTTCTATTTCTACATTATTTTTTAAAATTTTATACAATAAATTAGGCTTATTATTTTGCATTTGACACATGGAGCTCCCTATTCACCCTGCCTAGGAACAGTGCAACCATAAATTCACTTTCTAAAGGTTAAAGTCTTTTATTTTCTTTATTATTATAACTATGCTTTCTAATAATTCTTGTGTTAGGTCTTCTCATATTATTATAACTTTGGATAACACTAGTACTTATGTTTCAACATAGAAGTTCAAAGTGGAAACCTTCTTAATTATTTTATGTATGGCTACAATCAGCTGATATTAAAAAGAAAGTAGAAGCGTCCTGTTCAGGAATAACAAATTAAATTTTTTCCTTTTATTTTAATGTTAAAACTCTCATACGAAGTCTTTTTTGATGTCAAGGATAATATATTAAAATTTGAGATTTTGTTTTTTGTCTTCCTCCTGACCTATTTACTTTTGTAGGTCATTTGGGATAATGTGTCTTTTTAAATGTATTCTTATATAAATTGTGCATCCTTGCATGTCTTATCAAAATTATTGTCCTCATTGAAATGTTTGGATTTTATTTTCCCAGAAATGCTATTATTTAGCTTAATGTTGTACCTTACAAAAATTCTACCAACGTTATACTTTCCCAATGTCTATATCCTGTTCAGATATAGTTAAATTTTGATAGAAAGAGAGAACTCTCAAAGACCAATATAAACATTATATATTTCTTCACAGATAATAAAAATTCTTCACACATATACACACACGCATAATTTAATAATATGGACAAATTAATATGTGCACAATACCCCCTAGTACCTGACTTTGAAAATTAATCTTAAATAATCACCATTGGAAATTAAATTCTTAAGTCAATATGAACTTGAAATCATGAGAATGTGTTTTTTTCTCATTGCAGAATAATTAGATAATATTCAAGTTCAAAAGAACCTCTAATATTACTTAACCCAATCTTCTAAATTACAGATGAGACAAATGAACTTCAAAAAATGGAACAGCCTTCTCAAAGTCTTGAGAAGTTGATATCATCCAGATCAATATTGTTATTCTATTTGATGTCCATGCTATCTTCACGATTTAAAGACTTTTTATGCATACAAGTTGAACTTGATCTTAATACAAATACCTCTAAAACAGAATATACACATATGATTCATCTTCAGATAATGAAAGCAGACAACAAAGTTGCAGACAACAAACTTGTAACATATAACAGGTGCTAAATAAAGTTTTCTTGATTGAATGACATGATATAGAACCTCTAAATTATTTTCTAAGAAGCTAATAGGTTGTGATGTCAAATTTAATGTGAATTTTTTCTTTCACCAAAGGGTATTTGGGTACCTGAAGGAGAAACTGTGAAAATTCCTGTGGCTATTAAGATTCTCAATGAGACAACTGGTCCCAAGGCCAATGTGGAATTCATGGATGTAAGTATAGACACCCAGAGAATCATATTTTTAATCCAATATCAAACTTACTACTTGGAGAATTATTTTTTTAATTTATTTTTATATATTTTATTTTGAAGATGTGGGGTACAATTCAGGATTTGGTATATAAGTGGACATCGTATAGGAAAAGTTCAAACCTCCCTTTAGTCCCTACTTTGCTTGGTTTGAGATCAGTTGAGAATTTTTTTTAAAGACTCCACAATTTACAAAGTTTCTTCTATGAAAATGGTATAATCTTACAATTAAAGACATTTCTAAGACAACTTCACATTATGTTATAGTTTTTAGAACACTTCTGGTTCACAACTCTCTGCTTAGATAGCTCACTTAAACTTGTCTTTGGAATTTGAAGATATTCACAGTCCTCAAGGTGCATTATCTTCTGTGTTCAATCAGATATGTAATGTTTTTGTATCTTATTGTTAAATATAGCTAAGTAGACTTCAAGCAAAAACAATAAATAATTTGAACTGAAAAATATTTAACAATCACAATAACCAATTATATTTAGTAATCACATATCATGATTTTCTTAAAAATAGTCATGCAGAATAGTATCAGGACTATGTGGTAGTGATAAATCAGTCATCACTATTTACTAAGTGTCAAGCACTGTTGAAAATAATTCACAGATAATAAATTAGTTAATCCTCGGAATATGGCAGTCTGGAAAACTGACCTTAACCCAAGGTTATTCCAAGGTCACAAAGTTAGGATATAGCAAGTCTCGGCTTTGAGTTCAGGCAGACAGGCTTGAATAGGGATCAGTAAACTTTTTCTTAAAGGACCAGATAATAGTCAGGCTTTGCATGCTAATTTTTCTCTGCGGCAACTACTTAGCTTGGCCCTTTTGGTGGGAAAGCAGCCATAGGCAACTAAAACAAATAAAGCAAAACCAAATGCAAATGGGTGTGACTATGTTCCAATAAAACTTTGTGTTTACACAAACAAAAGGCAGGCCAGATTTTGCCTGCAGATGAACCCTTGCTTTCTAATAATTTGCCAACTGCATTTGGGGAAAGTGATGATGATTTGAAAAATTAACCAGACTGCTTTATTTTATTATGGTTAGGATCTACTTAATTGAAAACATCAATCAAGATTAGTTTCCATTGTACGTTAGTCTCTGTTAAATTTAAATTAGGAACCTACCTGTGTCAGATAATTACTCCTTGACATTTACTTTTTCCAATTCAAATTCAGAAGATAAGACTCTATAGGTTAAAAAACTCCAACTATAGAATAATAAGAGAGCTCTAAAGAATAAAGTTACTTTATAAGGTCAATCAGACCTTTAAGATTTCCCCTAGCCAAAAATTGTAGATGGAACTGTTCAGCACATTTCAGAGAGTAGAATGAAATAAAACTGTGTATGTATCATGCTGTTATTTTTTCAAATTCAATACACGATATCTTGCCAGGGATTCTATCAAAGACCATATATGTTCTTTCTCTATCTTTTAGCATAATGTCTTTAGTAATGAGAATGATTTCTATGTTCAAATGATCTTCATATGAAAGATGATGCAAGCATATGCACTTTGATTTCTTTAAGGATTGCTACATATTTCTATTCAGTTTCTCCTGTAAGTTTTTTTGCAAGTTTTACAGGAACTCAGTCTATGATCGAATAATTTGCATAAAACCACCACCCTGTATAAGATCACTCTTAGCTTAACTTGTTACATGGTAGGGCTGGTAATCAGCTGGTACTAACTAGCTGTTCTGATTAGTTGGTTTCATGTCTTGCCCAGCCTAGGCTAGAGCCAAAGCTGAAATTCACAAGAATGCTAATAATCTCTGCTGGAGCTTGGACAGCCATTTTTGTCATATTTCCATGGAAACAGACTGGTAAAAGGGGGTTAAGAGGTTACAAAATAATCACACCTAAGAAAAAAGCTCTAAAAACCTCATCATGATTTTGAATGATTATTTGAAAGCTCCTAACCCCATCTTTTTCTTTTCTTTTCTTTTCTTTTTTTTTCTGAAGTCTATTCCCATGGAAACAGGAGTGAGGATGGCAGCTTGAAGGCTTAGATTTCCGCTGAATTTTAGATGAGGCTCTGATTGAGCCTTGAAAGGAGTCATTTTCCTAGATGGTTGATGGATATAGTAACCAACAGACTCAAAGAAATCTGTTCTTTTTAAAAGTAAAAAAAAGTTAAAGAAAATATTTTGACTGTGCCTTTCCTACTTGTAGTTAGATGCTAGAAGATTAACAGATTGATGGACCGCTATTGACAGAGTGTCAATAAATATCAGGCACAAACACTTCTTATTATCTTGGTGATTTCTTTCAAAACATTAGAAGGATAGCATCACAATGATTAAAACGCAGTTTGACAGGCAACATTGATGACAAATTCAATATTTTATGTTGACTGGTATAATTGTAATGCGAACATATGCCTAAATTGCATACTTACATTTTTAGCTCATCTGTTATTAGTGTAGACCATTATAAATATTTGAACATGACTGGGTGCTGTGACTCATGCCTGTAATCCCAGCACTTTGGGAGGCTGAAGCAAGAGGCTTGCTTGAGCACAGGAGTTCAAGACCAGCCTGGGCAACTTGGTAAGACCTCTTCTTTACAAAAAAATAAAAAATAAGCCGGGCTCAGTGGCTCAGCCTGTAATCCCACTCTTTAGGAGGCTGAGGTGAGTGGATTGCCTGAGCCTGTGGGTTCGAGACCCGCCTGGGCGACTTGGCGAGACCTCATCTCTACAATAAATCAAAAAATCAGCCGGGCATGGTAGCGCATGCCTGTAATTCTGGCTACTCGGAAGGCTGAGGTGGAAGGATCGCCGGAGTCAAGCAGGTCGAGGCTGCAGTGGCCGGGAGTGGCCACTGCACTCCAGTCTGGGAGACAGAGTGAGACTCCAACTCAAAAAAAAATAAAAAATAAAAATTAAATAAGTTGGGCGTAGTGGTAAGTACCTGTAGTTCCAGCTACTTGGGAGGCTGAGGCAAAAGGATTGCCTGAGCCCCAGAGGTCCAGGTTGAGGTGAGCCATGATCATGCCACTGCACTCCAGCCTGGGTAGCAGAGCAAGATCCAGACTTAAAAAAAAAAAAAAAAAAAAAAAAAAAAAAAAAATATATATATATATATATATATATATATATATATATATATTAAAAGATCCAGACTTTATATATATATATATATATATATATATATATATATATACACATATGTATTTGAATAACAAATCAAATCACAACAGAAAAGTTTGTATAAGTAAAATCATTTTAAATTTTAACCTAAGGCTTGAATTGAAATGATAACTACTCCAGAGTTACTAGATTAAAAGTAATCTATTTAACATGTCTTAGTTTGGGTTCTTACGGAAGCAGAAGCCACCCCTGAAACAAAGATTTGAGCCAAAGTAGTTTATTTTAGAGGCAACAGACTCATCCAATAAGGGAGTGAGGAAGTAAGACTGCACAATGAAACTAGCTTCCATTGTGAGTGACTGGACTTCTTTTCACCGTCGAGCCGGTGTGGGATGTGCACCTTAGAATTATCCCATTCAAGTGTTAAGGGAGCTGGGGGCTATAGCACTTTGAGGGATGCCGGGAGAGAGGGACATTTATCCCCCTGTATGTTCTACCTGCTGATAGTAGCAAAATCGGCTTCAGTGGCAAGAGAAAGCTGTTGATCGAAGAAAGGTGGGTGGAAGAATGTTCCAAGGATAACTTCAAACTAAAATAAGACCTATTACTACCCTGCTACCTGTCTCCTTTGCAAACTAGTGTATACGTGTGTTTGTATTTATCTGCACGTGTGACTGTGTGTTGTGTACTATTTTAGAGAAGAAAATAAGGTTTCCGAAGACAATGGAAATTGCATACACTTATTATTAGACCTCCCTTTCCCCTTCCAGCTTTACACTTAGAGTAGTACATTCTAGATTCTATAATCACTCTTCACCTGATCTAGCTGTGCTTTCATGGTTATTATAATAAATGACACAAATGCAGCAACTTAATACTCAAAATTCATCACCATATTCAATACTTTTATTGATATCCAAGGACAAAGGAGAGGCCTTTTATTTTTTTTTAGAATTTTACCTTAGGTAAAAAATAAATAAGGGGCAGTTTGTGTTCTATTAAAGGCTTCAGTAAAAGCAAGAGAAGGAGGGTTTGGTCACAGGGCTGTTACTCAGCTCACCTGAATATGTCTAATGGATTCATAATGACAATAATAACACTCTGCTAGTGAATGGCCGGTACATTCTTTAGTCTCATAAAGAAAGACCACATTGAACAACATTAAGAAAATGGCTCAAAAGGTCCACCTTCATAAGAAGAATGCCTGCATTTATACATGCTCCTAGTTCTTGTTTTAAATGGCACCATTTTATTGGGAAAATGCAGGGATTTGGGGGTTTGGGGAGGGGGTTGGTGTTTTTTGCCTTTTTTTTTTTTTTAATCCATCAAATGGTACAGTACGCATACCTAGGAAATTATGTTATTGAACAGAAATCCTAGAATTGGGAGCCATGGACTGGTAAAATCAGAGAGAATACAGTTTTTCTAGTTCTGACTACTCTATTTTTCCCTGTAATAGTTAAGCCTAATATAGGTTGGCATTTTTGTGTGTGTGTGTTGGAGTCTCACTCTGTCGCCCAGACTGGAGTGCAGTGGCCGCTCCCGGTCACCGCAGCCTCAACCTTCTGAGCTCCGGCGACCCTTCCACCTCAGCCTTCCGAGTAGCCGTAATTACAGGCATGCGCTACCACACCAAGCTGATTTTTTAATTTATTGTAGAGATGAGGTCTCGCTGCCCAGGCGGGTCTCGAACCCGCGGGCTCAGGCAATCCACTCACCTCAGCCTCCCAAAGGCGCCGGATTACAAACTGAGCCACCGAGCCCGGCAATTGGTATTGTTTTTAAGTGCTTTACCTAAATTATTTGCTTTAAAAAAAAGAACTGAGAATGAAAAAAATCTGTAATGATTCTAAATTCCAGTGACTGATAACAAGTACTGACTTTGTGTTTGCATGACTCTTCTTGGCTTTAGTTTCCACTTTTCCACACCAAATTCACCACATGGATCACAGTAAAGTGCTACAGGGGAAAGGGTTTCAGATTACCCAACCTTAATATGTAAATGATAATATTCTTATTAAAACAGAATAACTTGTTTCCCTCTCTCTATACCATAGCAACTTTTTAATATCTTATACAGCTGACATTTTGCTATTTTCTGAAGGAATGTCCATGTAAACTGTGTTTATATTTCCCTTCTCTATATTGTCTTATAATATTTAATATTTTGATGAGAGCTGTTTCAACTCTAATTGATGTCATACTAGTGGGGTGAGATGAATAAAATTTACTGGTAGTTTACATTTTCTCTCAGATGATAGCAGATTTACAAAATAATTCAAAGATATTTTGTTCTATAACATTTTACTTTACAAAAGTTCATGTGTGTGACTTTACAAAGTAATATTAACTCTTAGCTAGATCCTGTGTCATACTGATAATGGATTTTTTAAAAATTCATATTATTTTATTCAACTATATCTTTTGGCCTTACAGCTTTTGTTGATTTGCATATGTGAATAGAATTCAACGATTTCAGAGATGAAAAAAAGATGAAGAAAAATTTTAGGCCATTACTTTTTAAAATTTTTTTTTTTTGAGTTGGAGTCTCACTCTGACACCCAGACTGGAGTGCAGTGGCCGCTCCCGGCCACCGCAGCTCGACCTGCTGGGCTCCGGCGATCCTTCCGCCTCAGCCTTCCAAGTAGCTGGAACTACAGGCACATGCTACCACACCCGGCTCATTTTTGATTTTACTGTAGAGATACGGTCTCGCCAATTTGCCCAGGCAGGTCTCGAACCCGTGAGCTCAGGCAATCCACTCACCTCAGCCTCCCAAAGGCACGGGATTATAGGCTGAGTCACCGAGTCCAGCGAGGCCATTGCTTAAATGTCACAGGATCCTATACTATTTGCATGATTTTGGAAAGTCAGTCAACCAATCCTCTTTTCCCTAAGAAAAAGTTATAGCTTGACCATTGCCTTGCTAGGCTCTGGTGTAGCCCTATGCTCTCTGAGCTATGGCTATCGCTATGCTTCCTGACTTTGGGGAGATAAATCCTTTCTCTCTCTCTCTCTCTCTCTCTCTCTCTCTCTCTCTAATTTACTTTTAAATAAACTATTTTCTAATCTAAAAAAAATATATAGCTAAAGCAATTTTAAAAGCATTTATAATGTTACTTGGCTTTAAATAATAAAACAATATCTTCAGAAAAAGGATCTTAAACGTCATTAGAAACAGGATTTAGAATCTTTCAAAGCTTCACCAAAAAGAAAAAAAAAAAAAATCCCAGTAATTAAAATCAACCACATTTGTTAAAGTTTATCTCATGGACTTTTGTTCATGTCCTGATAGTTGTATGGAGCTAGTTAGTCATAGGTGGAAACATCACATCTGAAATTACTATTTCAAATAACCCATTCTCGAATGATGTTCAACTGCCCCTTTAGCTCATTTTCCTTTCACTGACTCTTTTCTGTATCTCACTATCCCTCAGCTGCTACCTATCCTCACGTGCCTCTGCAGTTAACTTCGACTCATGGTGTATAATTGTAATCATATTCTTACAAAAACCGTCAACTTTCCTGTTTCTCAAAATCATGCTGGCAGTGAGTAATCCTGGAAATATGGAAATTTCTCAGTGCCAGGTTGTAGACCTCTTTTCATTCTAGCTATTTTAAAAAAAGAGCATCCTTCTAGATGATCAAATTCATCTCTAGTCTGTTTTATGAACTTGACCTCATCTCCTTTCTTGAGTTTGCCTCACTGAAATCTCAAGGGCATCACAAGCTTAGCACATTCAAAGTGAGTCTCTTCATCCTACCTCTTAATCTCTTCTGCCTTCAGTTCTCCCCATTTAAGTAATCTATATCTTTATCCATCCTGTTATCCTTATCAGAAATTTAATATTTATCCTTAAATGCCACAACCCCTCAAACCACCCACTTCCAATTCATGATCAAATGCTGTGGTTCTATTCCAAAAATACATCTGGACAACATCTGCATCTTTTTGTACTCCATTGCCATCACCTGAATCCAAGTCATCAACTTCTTCAGCTTAAACTGAGACTAGTTTCTAAGTTGATCTCCCTGCTTTCTACTACAGAGCTTGAATTGTGTCATTTCGCTTCATAAAAAGGTGTAGTAGCCTCATTAAAGTAATGTACTAAAGTAATGTAGAATACCAGATTCTTAGCTTGTAGAGCTCTGTATTACTTCCCCAGTTGTCGGTCTCTTCACTTTCTTTCCATCCCCCTGAAAGCCAAGCTGGTCAGTGCCTTTGCTTGGAGTGTCATCCACCAATGATACCTAGTGAACTCCTACTTATTTTTATTTTCTTAGCGTAAGTATACTTCCTCAAAGAAAAAGAGCCATTTCCTGATTCCTTAATCTAAATTATAACTTACTAACAGCACTCAGAAATTTTCTTTTGTAGCATTTACCATAATAAATGATCATGTCTTTACATTATCTGTCCTTGATTTTATTGTAGAATTCTACTTTCCACCACTGGACTATAAGATCCTTGATGAAAAGGACTGTGTCTGCTGATTCCACCACTGCTTATCTAATGGCAAGCACACTGCAAGGACATAGGAAAAAACAGAATAACTACCTTGTTAACTGTCTGAACAGATTTTTTAAGACTTTTGTTATTCCTCCTTTAAGTCTTCTCTATTCCAGTCTAATTAATTTCTGTAATATTCCCCGCCTCCCATAGTCCTTTCTTGGTTTGGAATATTGTACTTGAATCATTTTTCTAAGGGATTTATATGTTGCTTATCCCTGATCTCCACACAGTCAGCTGAAGGGCTGTGTGGAATGCAGAGAAACAAATAAACTACTGAGATATAGACCTTCCATTTTGACTCTGGTAGAGGGCATGATGTGCCTTCTGAAAACCCTTTGTGGAGAAAACGCTTGGAAGACTTTCTCCTATCCATGCAAGAGATCAGTAACCTGTCCTGACCTAATTCCTGTTACAAGAACCTCTTATAGGAAACCTTTTTGATGCTTACCTGCGAATATTCCATTATATTTGGAGGGTCGTACTGGCTTTCATTGTTTGCTTCTTACACCTGAGTTCCTGGGATCTAATGTAATAATTTTAAATAGTGTTTGCTCCCCCAGATAAAATCTGCTATGAAAGTTCCTTTCTTCCTATTTACTTTTTTGTTCCAATAAGAGTGAAGGTACAAGCACAGCATTCTGTATAAAAAGAAAAAAAAAGTTGATATCACAGAGTTGGCCAAAAATAAATACATGAAAATAATTGACTTCAGGTATTATAAATCATTGCTAGTAAGAGTTAACTGAATTTGGTAGCTATTATAAAACTTGAGCTTTAAGTATTGCCTTAGGGGGTACTAAAGAGTTTAAAGCCAAAGTACTTGATAAGTTTTGCATTCCAATAGGCTTAATTTCTCTCTTGCATTACTTAAAAGAGACCACTCAAATCCAAAATAGGTTACTCTTTGTAAGCCTCAAGATGAAACTTAATTAGCTTTATGACTGCCTCTGTTTCGCCAAAATGTTTGTTTTTCTTTTTTTGAATTTATGTGAATGAATGGGCATTTCTTAAGAGCACGTTTTTTACTGTACCAATAATGCAGTTTAGGGGATGGAAATCAGTAGTCCATCGAAAGCACAGCTTTCCATATAGTAGGTAGTCTCCAGCTTGCTAAACTCTACAATTTGGTGAATTGTGTATATGATTAGAGAATGTGCTACTATGCCACATAGAGCTGGAACAGAATTAAACTGATCATGTGCAGTTTATGATTCCAATATGAATGGTGTTTGATGATTATTAGGACTTAAAAAAAAAATCCCCACTCAGTCTGACAAATCATTAGGAGAAGCAGTTTTTTTTTCTTTCTTTCTTTCTTTTTTTTTTTTTTTTTTTGAGTTGGAGTCTCACGCAGTCGCCCAGACTGGAGTGCAGTGGCCGCTCCCGGCCACTGCAGCCTTGGCCTGCTGGGCTCCGGCGATCCTTCCGCCTCAGCCTTCCGAGTAGCTGGAATTACAGGCGCACGCTACCACACCCGGCTAATTTATTGTAGAGATGAGGTCTCACCAAGTTGCCCAGGCGGGTCTCGAACCCGCGGGCTCAGGCAATCCACGCACCTCAGCCTCCCAAAGGCGCAGGATTACAGGCTGAGCCACCGAGCTCGTCGAGAAGCAGTTTCTAATATCGATTGTTCATAAAGTGCAGGTACAAACTTTTTGCTCACACCTCAAGCAGTGTCTAGAAAATAGAATTTTCAGAAAGCCAGAAAACAACTTTGAACATGTTAAACCTTGATAGAGATGGTTTTGTTAATCTGTTTATAAAGTCAGGGATACAAAATATTGGAACTAGCTACATTAAGTTCTGTTTTGCATAACATGTCATAAAGTGATTTTAGTTATTCATAGGGCAGCCATTGGGTTGAGGGAATGAAAGCTTCCTATGCTGTGATATTTGCAATGGGAAGCACACACACACATACACACAGGTGCATATCTACATATGTGTGGTATGTGGACAAAGGATAAAAAATACTCTCTATTGTATTTTTTTAATGTTACTTTGCAAGTTTAGTGACACTACTAGGTAATTATCTATTAGAATGATCTCATGGTTAGAGTTGCTAAAAATGGTATTACAAAAGTGATTACTTTGCAAAGACTTCTCCATATTTTTCTTTGATGGATTTCTCAAATAATCAAAAGAATTCCTCATTCTACCTAACACCACAGCTGTATCAGTCAAAGGTTTATGTCTACTATTTCCAAAGCACAAACTGTTAGAAATGAAACAAATTGACAATGGTTCTGCTTTTACCTGGTTACATAAAATGATTTTCTAAACAGAAACCGTCAGCAATGACTCCATACTATCATCATCCTTAAGAATGGTAATAGTAGCCGAGCATGGTGGCTCATGCCTGTAATCCCAACGTTTTGGGAGGCAGAGGCGAGAGGATTGCCCGAATCTAGCCTGGGCAACTTGGCGAGACCTCTTCTCTACAATAACAGACATCTTATGTTACTATATATATGGCATTTTGTGTTACTCACTGTTACCATCAGAATAGAAAACCAAACTATATGTAACTTTCTTAAGCATACATACCTCTCTGAATTTATTTTAAAAATCAGGTGCATAAGTGTTTTTTATAAATATTACATAAATGTTTTAGTTGCATCATTACCACTTTTCATAAAATGATTACCAGAATCTATACTTCTTTGAGTCTGTTGAAACAATGTTATGTTTTGGTTACTACCAAAACAGCTTGAATTTTTTTCCAGTAAGCAATAAAAATCAAGACATTCTTTTGAACATTTCTAGATGCTACTGCATCTTTTTGTTGATTGTTCTTACAGTTCATGTATAGCTCAGCACGGTGTGATTAGAAAGGAACAAACATGACTGAAGTAGAAAAATTATGAGACCAGTTTGTCACAAAAGAAAAACCATGAGGGTCTTTGATCTCAAAACTAAAAAGTTTCGAGTTTTCTACAGTGATCCTTGCTGTTGCAATTTTATCTAAAGTTTGTTCCACTTACAAATTTAATCTAACCTCTCTGAACTTAAATGTTCCATTATCTGTTGGAAAATAATTAGAAACTGTAAGCAGAAGTCTGCATACATGGAGTTCTTTGGGAGTCCCTGAGCTCATTGAACCAAGGAGTTTGACGGATACTGGTCAGCTAATATTGGACCAGAAGCTAATAATAGCAGAAAATGCTGCTTAGCTAGGTGAGAAGTTAACTTGGGGAAAATGAAAATGAAACATTTGGGATTTATGTACAGAAATAAATTTCCCTTTTTCATTTGTTTCCTGGTGAGAAAATAGCCAAGGGAATCAGTTGCTTTTTTTCATTTTTCTTTTTTAAAAAATGATTTAAAATTAAGATCTAAGGCCCTGGTTGATTTCAGCTATATTCACTATAATTTTCTTGTAGCTCCACAAAAAATTTTTAGTGAATCAGGAATCTGTTTGTTATAATGCATACAAATAATAGGTGGATCTGACCAGTAAATTAAAAATTGTCAGCTCTAGCAAGCATGTGGAAAATTAACCATAGGAAACGTGTAAGTTTTTTGGGAGAGCTGCAATTACAAGCGGTTTCAGTATAAAGTCAGAAAATAATTTTCCTCTTGTGCAAAGCAAGAAGCCAAATTCTTTCAAAATAAATTCATTTCGAAATGTAGAATACTCATTCCTGTATACTCTCAAGAAAGAAAAAATATTTTATTATTTTGCAGAAAGATGGTTTAAAATACAATATACTCTAGTTTTTCATATAATGTTGACTTAAAAAGGGAGTAAATTTCAACCTACATTACTCTTTTTTCTCTTATATTTTCCTAAATTTATAATGTGCATATTAAAGTATAACGGCTAACACCTAATCATTCTTTAAGTCTAGGTATGCTTCATTTTTGCATCCCCGACAAGGTTGTAAATGTCTTTTGGTTAATTATATACTTTGTAACCCCATAATACCCATTTACTGAGTAGTAAGTTCTCAGTAAATATTTGCTCTTAGTTTGGAAGAATGAGTAAAATATTATATTTTGATAGGTTTTTATGAAGTGCCTACTAGGTGCAAAGTCCCATGTCATCTGTGTACTCTTAAGAATTATCAAGATAGCTAGCATAAAATAGCCTCATCTTCAGTGGGGTTAAAGTTTAGTGACCTATTAAATTGAAAATGAAACATTTCATCAGGCTAAAACAGAAAAAGTATGATCGGAAATTAAAAGAATAAAAAAAATAATTACTGGTAGTTTTAGAGATTTTTTTTTTTTTTTTTTTGGGTTGGAGTCTCACTCTGTCGCTCAGACTGGAGTGCAGTGGCCGCTCCCGGCCACCGCAGCCTCCACCTGCCGGGCTCCGGCGATCCTTCCACCTCAGCCTTTCGAGTAGCCGGAATTACAGGCATGTACTACCACGCCCGGCTGGTTTTTTGATTTATTGTAGAGATGAGGTCTCGCTGCCCAGGCGTGTCTCGAACCCGCGGACTCAGGCAATCCACTCACCTCAGCCTTCTGAGTAGCCGGAATTACAGGCATGTGCTCCCACGCCCGGCTGGTTTTTTGATTTATTGTAGAGATGAGGTCTCGCTGCCCAGGCGCGTCTCGAACCTGCGGGCTCAGGCAATCCACTCACCTCAGCCTCCCAAAGGTGCGGGATTACAGGCTGAGCCACCGAGCCCGGCTTTTTTAGAGATCTTTTGATCTCTTCACCAGTGCAGAAATTTGACCTTCCAATTTATTTGGTTATACCTGTCTAATAAGTTATTATTTATTCTCATCTTATATTTTCTTGTAGCAAATATGTTTGTTTAAAACATATTTATAAATATTATATTTTAAATATTGTGTTTCCTTTTTAAAGCAAAGAAGTGTTCATTTCTACTTTGATTATTACTTTTGGAGGTTAATTTATTGAGCATTTCTGACTGTAAATTCTTACCTGAAGAATGTCATGAATTCCCTTATTTTATTGGGTTTATTGACATAAAAATATTTTTTAAATGTACTGTTATTCTGTTTTTTTGACTTGTACATACAATTATATCTCATAAAATGACCACAACGATATTCTTAGTTTACCTTTATAGTTTTGAGATGTATAAATAATATGACCAGGTTTGTAAGAGAAAAAAATCAACTGTTCTGCTTGGTAATCTAATTATCATGTAAAGTAACTGCCTGTTAAAAAAAAATTAGAGCCATTTCAAATTAACATTCATTCATTTCTCCTCAATCTTTGTTATATTCTCTTATGATATACACATTTCTTTGGAGTTTTTTTGCACAATAAATCTGTATTTATATACTTCATGGATATGTGTAAACTAAGGAAATGCCATTTCAATTTATAAATGAAGATATAAATATTAGTTGGAATATAATTCTGCTAGCAGAGTTTTCTTTTTAAATTTTTTAATTTTAAGTACATGGGATACAATTCAGGTTTAGCTATACAAATGTTCATTATGCAGGTACCCTTGTTGATGAGATGTGCATTCCATTCCCCTAGCAATTTCCCACTACTGCCAATCCCTTTTTTATAGTATTAGGATAGTTGTTCAAGCTCTACTAGCAGAGTTTTCTAACTGAAAATGGAGTAGAGGACTTTCCTTAATGAGGCATAGTCTTTCCTCTGCTTCTGAAGCAAACAGAATTGTTATTGTAGTTTATCATTATTTAATTGAATGCTTTATCTGTTAAACAGAGAAATTTACCACCATCTGTGTCTAAATTTTTAATTAATTTAAACTCCTAGGTGATTTCAATAAGATTTTTTTACTGGGCAGTTTTATTTTTCTATTTTAATATTTTAATGAGGATTTTATAAATACTCATTGAGAGACCTCTTATGTAGAAGAAGTACTGAATGTAGAATTTTGGTATAGAAGCTCTTGGCCTAAATTCTACTTCTGTTACCTACAAGTTTAGTGTCCAACATGAGCCCAGCTAATATTTATGTTTTGAAAGCAAAATAAAAAGAGATAGCTGATCTTGGGTTGTCAGAGATGCTAAAAAATATTTTTAAAAAAATTATCGACTGCTGGTCTGGGTGGCTCAGCCTGTAATCCCAGCACTTTGGGAGGCTGAGGTGACTGAATTGCCTGAGCCAAGGTTCAAGACTAGCCCGGGAAACTTGGTGAGACCTCGTCTCTACAATAAATCAAAAATTGACTGTGCGTGGTAATGCACGCCTGTGGTTCCGGTTACTTGGAAGGCTGAGGCAGAAAATCACTGGAGCCCAGCAGGTTGATACTGGGGTGACCGTGAGTGTGCCACTGCCCTCCAACCTGGGCAATGGAGTGAGACTCCGACTCAAAAAAATTTCTCGATTAGGTGTTATATTATTGTAAAATACTGTCTTGTAAAATAACTCTGGCAGGTTTTAATAAATATAATAATGCATGGTAGCTATTAGTATGAAGCATTCATTTTCTGTTAAATTACATGTGAAGTAAGTCAGGATATTATGGAAAAATAACTTCAGCCGGGCTCAGTGGCTCAGCCTGTAATCCCGCGCCTTTGGGAGGCTGAGGTGAGTGGATTGCCTGAGCCCGTGGGGTTCGAGACCTGCCTGGGCAGCGAGACCTCATCTCTACAATAAATCAAAAAATCAGCCGGGCGTGGTAGTGCATGCCTGTAATTCTGGCTACTTGGAAGGCTGAGGCGGAAGGATCGCCAGAGCCCAGCAGGTCGAGGCTCCGGTGGCCAGGAGTGGCCACTGCACTCCAGTCTGGGTGATAGTGTGAGACTCCAACTCAAAAAAAAAAAGAAAAGAAAAGAAAAGAAAAATAACATCTATTCATATTCCATCTTTTGAGTCATGCTCCCTGCAGGATGGCACATTTTTGAACAGGGAATAAGCTGGAAACGATGAACTCAGTTTCAATTTCTGTGAAGAGTGCATCCATCTGGTTGATTTCAGGAAATTCAGACTTCAGCAGTGCATACATTGCAATGAGACGTACAGTAGATGAGAACCCTTGTATTTTCCTAATGTCCATATGGAAATTACCGTTAAATCAGAAGGGGCCCTCATATCCAAGTACGCTTCCATACTCTTCTTTCCATAGGTTTTACAGCACAGCATTTCCTAGATTGAGTGACGTTGATGTACAGAACATTTGTCCAGTGAACTTAATATGTATCTCTTTGCAGGATTTGTACATCATTGCCCATTCTGAATCAGTGAATTATTTTCTCCCTTTTAGATTTTAGTTTATATTAGCTTTAACTTAAAACAATATCAGAGAAACAGTTTTTGTGAAGTCTGTTAACCGTGATCCAAGTATGTTGAGGAAGTTTTCCATTCATAGTGGTAATAAAGCAACAAAGGCCATCCAGCTTTAAAGTACATGCTAGCAGAAAGACTTGCATAATTACTGCCAACTATTCACAGTAAGAAAATGAAAGCCTGTATTTAAGAACTTCCTATTGTTTAGGAATTTTCTCTGCATGTCCTTTTTACACATTAGCAATTCAAATAGATTGCAGAATATTCCAGTTTCTAAAGGGTAATATATATGACAAATTGTTATTATGTGGATAGTAAATGAAGGCTTTAAGGTATTTTTGTTAATAATACAACTTATTATTTTCATCACCTTAAATAAAATGCATTCAAAACAAGGCAATGTTGGTTCAAGGATAACAGTCAACCAATCAAGACTTGATGAAAGACAGTTCTGATATTTAAGTCAACCAAACAATCTGTTTAAAAATATGTATTTGCCAGCTAAGGCATTTCTGAAGCATGATCCCATGTTATCTGACTGTCATTTTGGTGATGAGATATTACATTACAAGGTCTCTTTGTACTATGAGGTTGATAAGACTGAAAGTGAACACTGGCATACACCTAAACTATTTGACTTACAAATCAGCATTAGAGCATAAAGTATTCAGGGACTGGGGCCTTGGAGGATTACTCAGTGATATATATCATTTGAGTTTTTCTTTCTCAAGTATTTAAATTTAGGAATATATCATTGTTTGCTAGGGAACAGTAGCATAATTTCAAGGTGAAATTTAACTATAAGTAAAACACTATCAGTTTCACCATTTAAAGCAACTTAGGAAACAGACAAACAAAAAATAGGTAGAAATTCAATTACCATTTGGAAAGCTCTCACTATGCTCATATAAGCTAAGGCTCAAATCATCTTTCTTTTTCTCAGGGTGTTGATTACTATGATAACACCTTACAGAGAGTAATAATACATTTATATTTCATTCCTGATAACTGGCATTTTTAATTTACCATTGCAGCATCAGTTGATCTATATATTAGACTATAAGACTCAATTTGAAGTGTATCAAAGAAAAAACGTAAAATAGTTTGAGAGAGTAGGAAAAATGTCTGTGTGAATGTGGGATTCTGTAATAGTTCAATAAAAAATGTGAATTTAATATGCCCAGTTGAACAATTATGGATAATCTGATAGAACACATACAGCAGAAATACAACTATGCCGCAGGAATGACCCGGAACTAGGACATTTAACCCTGTAAGCATCAGCAGAGATCTCTTTCACCTCAGCTTCTGCCCAGCCTGTGTGAAATGCCCCACTAACCCCTAGTATGGGAAGCAGGGCTAGGAAAAAGATTCTCATTGGCCTGTCTTGAAATTGTGCCTATCCTTGGATCAAACGAAGAGGACCTAGTCCTGTTATTCAAAATGGCTGATAACGGTCCAGAAATTTTATCATGTACAGTGGGTGAAGAACAAGATTAATATGTCAAGAGGGAAGAACTAGAGACAACCCGGTAGGTGTCTGCTAAAATGGTTACTAGCACGGGTCAGACCAGAGCCTAGAACATGTTTTTATTTCAAACAACAAACCTCATTTTTCTCTTTTCTTTCCTTTCATACTTTGTTTCAGTTTTTCCCTGCCCATCTTTTGTAATAGAAACTTTAAGTAAGTTCTTGTCTCAATTTTTAAGAATTAGAGTAGTGTATACAGATAAAAATAGATATCAATTTTATATAAATATATAAATATAATTGTATATTCACCCAATATGTATAAAGTGCATAGTACTACAAGACTTATAATCAACATTTTAAAAGTCCTACTGATTGCTCTTTGGGGCCTTTCATCGCAGAGGTAGCTTTTAGTTGTTTCTTCTGGTATTTGCCTTTATGCTTTCAAAATTATGCTATTGCCATTTCTTGATGTATCTATTTTAGATATAATCTACTGACTTTAAAAAAAATCTATTGACTTTCTCATATGGAAAATGGATATTTAGTTTTCTTAGAAAATCTGCTACATATTTTATTCATATTTCCTACATAGTATTTATACCATACTTTCACATTATATTTAGTACTGTCTAGCCAGTGTTGAAAATCGTTTTATTAAGAATTCTTTTCCTAAATTTTCTATATCCCTACATCTAATTCTTACCAATCATATGATCAGATTATCTTTTCCTATCAGGAAATCTATCAATTACTCTTCTTTTTTCTCTTGCTTGGGAGCCATCCTTCCTTAGAAATTGCCTCTCATGCTATAGTCTGGACTGGTTATATCTAGTTCTGAGTCCCATCCAGATCATTCTAGATTCTCTCTTTCTAATCTAGACTGTCCCTTGGTTTCTCTCCTGAGTTCCTGGATACCAACCATGTCTTCGTCCTTCTGGGTTAAATATGAGGAAACTCTGTATGGTTGTCCTGGTGGTGAGAGAAAATACCTTAGAAAGGATAAATGTGAAAGAGTCTAGACATGGATTGAGATGTGTTTTGGCCATTGAATAACATTTGCTGCTGTAGACAGGCTGGAGTGGATCTGGAGCTGTAGGGCAAACAGTAAGCATCTTCTGGTGTGTAGACCGGGGAGCAAGTGATCTGTGGCTGGCGGTGTGGGTGTTGACGAAATCCATACAGATTGTGAGGGGGCTTGCTGGTGGCATCCAAGCGGGCCAGCAAGGGCAGGAGGTGTGACAGCTTGCTGAAATGCCAAGGCACCTGCACTTTGGAAGCCTGCAGAACAGGCAGGCTGTGCAAAACTCTGCTTTTCATGTCAAAAGAGCTGTGGAAAGATTATCACCAGACCAAGGCTTGAAGGTCAAGGAAGACCAACCAGATCCTGGGCCTGTGTTGATGGGTTTGCGCTATGGATTTTTCTCATATCTACACCAGGACTCCTCCCCGCTCCCAACACCTGCCCACATCATCCTCCTGCCTGCGCCAGAAATAACAGGAATCTTCTTCCTCTTGCAATGTCCCTCCAGAGCCCTCTACCCAAAATGTTAACATCATGCCAACTTTAAAGGAGAAGTTTTGAAAGGAATTCAGTTATTTACCACAGAGGATACACTGAAGTACGGTATAGTAATGAATTGATCTTTCACACAGTAGTCTTGCACTAATAGCTTCCCGAGAAAGAGTACATGGTCACAGTTGTTTTCTTTGTCTTTGTCTTTCTTTCTGTGTTTCTTGTATTTCTGTCTTTCTTTCAGAATTGGCACATTTGAAAATACTTATACCCCCTCTTTGTTTGCTAGCTTGCCAGAGTGTGAAATCCAGTTATAGTTCTTTTCCCTCAATATTTTGCAAACATTTCTCCATTTTTTTTTTAATCTTCCAGTATTGTTGTTATTGAAGTCCAGTGCCATTCTGATTTCAAATTCCTGATTTTCTCTTGCAAATATTTCAGGATCTTTTTCCTCTCTGCTATTCCCCAAATTTCCAAGTGATTAGACTTAGGACTTCTCCCCTTCCCCACCCCCATTTATTGTTCTGAGCCAAGGGACGCTTTAAGTATGGAAACTTAGTAACTTTAAAATGGGGATTTTCTTTTTCTCTGTGGCATCTTTGATAATGTTTATCACATTTTTCTGTTCTTTCTTCTGGCATTCTTAATCATTTGCTGGATCTTCTGGATTGATCCTCTGAATTTTTAGTCCATTTTCTCAGATTTTGTAGTTTTACATATTTTTTTGATTTAAGAATTTTCTTGATTTTTCAGTTTTATCAAATGCCATGTAAGATACTTTTAATTTCAAAAAACATTTTTATTCTCATCATTTTTCTTTAAACGTGATTGATTGATGAGTACGATATATTTTTTCATCTGTTTTAGGATGCTATTTTTAAAAATATTGCCTTCTGTTCCCTAAATTGTCTCTCCCTCTGAATTCTTTTCTTTCTGTTTCTTTGAATGGGCTCTCTTTTTAGAACTAAAGGTTTTTCACAGAATTCTGGTGCTTTGACCTTTACTGAGCAATTAGCTTAGTTCACTATGTATCTTTTATTTAAAAGAGCAAACAGCCAAAAGCAAGATATTTTTACTAGATCCTCCCTCACAACTTCCACTTTGCCTTGTATTCCTAAATATTATTGTTTTTTGACTCAG
The DNA here is from genome assembly GCF_000164805.1 of Carlito syrichta. Taxonomy (NCBI): domain Eukaryota; kingdom Metazoa; phylum Chordata; class Mammalia; order Primates; family Tarsiidae; genus Carlito; species Carlito syrichta. Next base: position 316,495 of record NW_007247304.1, on the reverse strand, counting down.
TTTCTCCATTTAAGCATTTCTTATTTCTTGCCAAATTGATTCAGTCACCTGCTACCCTGAATAGGGAGACAATACAAGTCTAACTGTAATTTATAGAGATTTTAATTATTATTCTTGTTTTTGACTCAACTTCACCATCTGTACTACTAAGTGTTCTAATTTTTATACCTTTCATATTTTTCTCCTGACTGAAATGGCTTTTATATTATTGGCATCCCTCTTTGTAGGCATTTGACATTTTGCTCTTAGTTTTGTTGTCATTATTTCTTATCATTTTTCTGAAATTTGTTGATATTTTTTCACTTGAATTATCCCCCACCCATTCTTTTTTGATTTTTATATTTGTATTATTTTAATGTCTTCACTCTTATTTTAGTAGGATTTTGGTAAGGAGCAGAGAAAATATATGTAGTTAACTACCGTAGTTAACTTGAAGTCCTGTAAGGAATTTAAATTTAAAAATCTTAGAAGAGATCCTTTTAGCCTTGTTTTGTTTTTCCTATTAGACTTTATGAAAGTAAAACTAAAGAATATATACCCTATAATTTCAGCAATTCAATAATCTCATTCTATTATGAAAAGAGTCTCTCAGAAGAACAGCATTAGGCATATTTTGGATAATTATTGATTGCTTATTGAGAGCTACAGCATTCCTTAAGCATATGATCTTGTCATCACCATATGGAAACCAGAAGTACCAGAAGCCTCCATGTTATGAAATGGTAGTTTATAACTCTACTTAAGGCAGTCACTCCTAGGGGAGATACCTAAAAAATTTCTAGTTCCTATATGGTAATGAAAAGTTGCACTCCTTTGACTTTTCCCAAAGGTAAAATTTTAAAATATTGGGAACAGTTTGCCAAAAGTTATCCTCTTTGATTTAAATATAGGAGAAGTTTTATAGAAATAATATGCCCAATCTAAATTGTCTAAGGGTGGAGGTTGGCAGTGCTTTGGAAATATTTATAATGTCCACTCTTTTCATAGACTATAGAGTTATATAGATTATCAAGGTGAAAGAAGACATTTAACAATTGTATGCCTCTTGGAGAAGGAATCTAAATGTTAACACACCAAATCTATCTACCTTGAGAGTTGGGGGGAAAAAAAGAACACGAAATTTTTTTTGTGAGCCTGTTAGCTTAAAGGATATTTCTTTACACAGGACTGAAGGTGACTGAAATTAGCATGGCTAGTCATATTTTTATGCCAATAATATTTTCTTTGTAGGCAGAAATGAAAAGAGCCTAAAGGAAGGGTTCTTATAGTTTTTTCAATTCAGAGATTTCTTTGAAAAATCTGATGAAAGCTATGGATCCTTTGTTCAGAAAAAGTACGCATACTTGTATATTCAAGCATGATTTCCATTCAGTTTCTGGCGATTTGTAATCCCTCAGGAGAGTGAATGCACAGTGAAGAATCACTGACTTCAAGTCTTTTCTCAAGCCCCAGTGTTATTTTGTTCATATTATAACCCCAAAGGTGACTTAATAGCCTTGTCTGCACTTAGACTACCAAAGTGTTTCAACAATGGCAATGTATTAGGACCAATGTCAGTATCTTTATAATCACATAACAATTTGTAAAATAAGTTTTGTGCAATGAAAAAAGAGGATGCATGGTCTAAAGTCTCATAGCAAGTAAGCAATAGTGCAGGATTCAAATACATGACTTTGCTGAACATGTCTCCTTCTATCAAGTTGCAATACTCACATTGTTCAGTACCTTTGTGAAAAATAATGAAATTAGAGCAACAGAATCTACTATCTGTGTCACCAAAAAATATTTGGATAGTAAGATTTTAATTTAGCCTTGGGTAATATGAGAAATCTAGTTAATAGTGGGTAACACCAACTAAAACTACAAAAAAGAATATTGTATTTTCCTAGTACGTGTAATACTTGCTCTTGTGGGAAAGTTTTGACTTCACTAGAATAATTTAAATAGTTAAAAAATAGGTAAATTTAATACAAAGTCTGCACAAAAGAAATAAATGGGAGTGCTTAAATGGTAAAAACATTTCAGGTTAAAATGAAAAATAAAATAGGTTTGCCAAGGTCTTTCTTCTGAAACCTAGACCAGAATATTCAACTGTTTACCGACTAGTTAAAACAACATAAAAGATTCCTAGGCCCTCAGTTCAACATACTCCAAACTGATGTAGTCTTCACTCCTATACTTGCCTAGGTTTTTCTGTCATTATCGTAATGAATTGTGACACCATCGATGGAATCCCCCAAGTCATCCACAACTTTCCCCTATATCTCAGCCTAGCACAACACTGTAAAGACATTTTTAGCCTGAGCTCTCCCTGATCTTCCTGTTTTCAGGCTTAATCCTCTCCAGTCCAAGCTTCACATGATTGCCAGTGAGGTCTTTGGAAAGGCAAAAAGCTGATTATCCAACTGAGGCGGTCTTGTTTAAAGATTTTGTCTAAGAAAGCTTTGAAGCGTCTGCCCTGTAGGAAAGGACAGTGAGTAGGAGAAGCACATTGAGGGATGTGTGGTCCAATGCTCTCCATTCTCCCTTGGTAGTTGGTACTTCGTAAGATGAAGACCTATAAGGAGCCTAACAGCAGCACTAACGCTGTTACAGCCCACAGGCCACCAAGAGGCCACCTGGAACGTCAGAGGGCTCTAGCTGCATTTCCCTTCTATGTCCCACAGGCATGCCAAACTGCCACTTTAATTGAATCATCCTTTCTCTTATTTTTACAGCATTTTGATTGATGAAACACAATAAGGGAACTTCTTATCAAACTATAACATTATAAGAAGACATGAACTTTTTTTTGGAATAAATTTCATTTCATCTTAAAAAGTTGGAATCTTTGAATTGCAAAATCCATTGATGAAATTGATTTAGCAAGTGATCATTTTTTAGGTAATATTTTTACTATCATGTTAGTTTAAATATAAAAATGTAAATGATTATTTGAGAGGTAGTAACCTAGAGTCTCCTTACCATTTTAGTAATTTAGATTTCAGTTGAGTATAGCTCTAATAAAAATAAATACCTAAAAAATGAATTCTCGTAGTGCAATTTTTTTGAAATGTTATATAATATAGTCAATTTGCCTTGATAATGAGAATTTAACCTTATTCCATAATAAGCTTTATTTGAATTAACAATTTGCTAAAGCACAAAAATTATTTAACTCTTACAATTTTCTTGATGCATTACTGGACAGCTGTGTTTCAAATAGGAAAACATTATTGCATCAAATAGTTGTTTATATGGGGATTTTAAAAGAATGTTAGTAGATGGTGTACAAATGAAGCATTTATCTTATTGCATTCTAATTATAAACCAATATGCATTCATAAAAATTCAGTACTACTTAAGTAAAAAATGATATTCTTGGTAGTCCAAATATGATTGATAACAAGAATTTTATATATATCTTTGAGACTTTTTTGTTCTTGACTGATGAGACATACTTGATCCCCTCTGTCATATGCCATGGACAAGTATGTATTCATATATGGAATTGTAGAGGTTTTTTTCCTAGCCCCATTTGGATATTACTCTTTTTTTCTCCTTCTTTCGCTTTTGGAGAACATAAATAATGAGTGAATAAATACATTCTCTTGAGAAAGTGAAAAGAGCTACATTTTTTAGTTACTACATATACTAGAGAAGGATGTACAAGAAAAAATAACTCTGAGATTCCCCAAAAAAGTCATTAAAAACAACAACCACAAAACTGGAACCCAGAAAAAGGTTTTTAAGGGTAGCAAGGAGATTCCCAGGAATTTTGGGTGCTAGAAAGGAGAAGAGAATTTAGAGGTTTATTTGGAGTTCTACAGGTTATATGTTAGAACCATCTGAATATCTGACAAAAGTGGGCGTCAAAGATAAATATTCCTATTTATGCTGTTGCTTTCTTTTTTTTTTTTTTTTGAGTTGGAGCCTCACTCTGTCTCCCAGACTGGAGTGCAGTGGCCGCTCCCGGCCACCGCAGCCTCGACCTGCTGGGCTCCGGCGATCCTTCCTCCTCAGCCTTCCGAGTAGCCGGAATTACAGGCATGCGCTACCATGCCCGGCTGATTTTTTGATTTATTGTAGAGATGAGGTCTCGCTGCCCAGGCGGGTCTCGAACCCGCGGGCTCAGGCAATCCACTCACCTCAGCCTCCCAAAGGCGTGGGATTACAGGCTGAGTCACCGAGCCCGGCTGTTGTTGCTTTCTTAAAAGGATTTTTTTTATATTCAAGTTACCAGAACCAATTGCCAGAAAATATTTATCTTATTTTGAAACCTCGTTTTTTTGTTCTATTGACCTATCTGTTTCTACTTAAGAAAATGAAAATAACCCACCATTGTATTTACTTCCCCTTTATTATACATTTTGATATTTGATAGAGCAAGCATATTTTCATTACTATTCAAAGCATTCAGATTTTTTTTTTGCTGGTGAAGTTTATAATTGCTGCATTAACATCTCTTCTTCTCCCAAATGATATCTTATGTAACACTGAATTAAAAATGTAATTTAATTTGGAGAAAGTTGAAACTTTATAATATTGAAACTTTTTATTCTAATATACTTTAGTTTTATACCTTTGTTCAAATATTTTTTTTTTTACAGGGGGTTGCTTTGAAGTATTTTGTTGTTTTTGTTGCTATTGTCATAGGAATTTTATTTCTCATTTATATTTTTAATTGGATATTGTTGGCATAAATTAACCTTCTGATTTTTCGTGTAATTGTCCATGTGTATCCTTGGGGGATTGGTTTCAGGGCCCATGCAGACACTAAAATCTAGACACAGTTCAGGTTTTATAGTTGGCCTGTGAAACCTCCATATATAAAAAGTCACCCCTTTGTCTCTGTGGATTTCATGTCCCAGGAATACTGTATTGCAGTCCTCTTGCAGATATAGATCCTGCTAATAGAGAGGGCCAACTGAATTGAAAAAATTTCCCCAGTAAGTGGTTCCATGCAGTTCAAGACTATATTGTTTAAGTGTTAACTATATTTATATGTAGTCTGTTCGTTCTAATAGGTTGTTTATTTCCATAGTTCAGAAAAAACATTGTTAATGACTAATGAGAATTTTGTCACTCACTTCCTAATGTTTACACTGCTTTTTTTTTTAACTTGCAGTATTGTCTGGAACCTTTAGAAAACGTATTAAATAATAGTAGTGTTTTTCCGAATATAATTGCAAATCCTTCTAGTAACTATGATGTTTTCATCTCGTTTCTGATATAATTCCTCTAGTTTTATCTGTTTTTTTGTTCTTTATTTTTCCTGTACTTCTGTTTTTTCACTGGATGAGGATTTTATAAGGTACTTTCTTCCTCTCATGTATATCTCAGACCATATTTTAGTTTTTTCTATTTTTGCATTCTTTTGGTTATCTTTTTGTTTCCATCAATTGAGTGACTTTTTTTCTCATATGTCACTGTTTTTTTGAAAGTCTATTAAATTTTATTTTGCATTTTAGAACATGTCAGGAATCTTATCACTATTTTAACGTGCTCTTACCAAATAACCTTCAGTAGCACAATGTTTCTTACAAGGCAGATTCTCCAAGTTGTTTGATTAATTGGCTTTTCTAGGCAAGTTAATGCTCATAGTTTAGAGACATTTTGTTATATTATTCTATGAAAAATTATTACAGAAAATATATTTCTTTTTTATTTTTTTTTGGTTTTTGAGTTGGAGTGTCACTCTGTCACTCCTTGACCTGCTGGGCTCAGGCGATCCTTGTGCCTCAGCCTTCCAAGTAACTGGAACCAGACACGCACCACCACTCCTGCCTGATTTTTTGATTTGTTATAGCGATGAGGTCTCTTCAAGTTGTCCAGGCTGGCCTGAAACCCCTGGGCTCAGACAATCCTCTCTCCTCTGTCTCCCAAAGTGTGGGATGACAGACATCTGCCACTGGGCCCAGCAATTATTTCATTTGAATCTTTCTTCCTCTCAAGCAAATTTATTAGGAAGTGAACAATGCCTTCGGGGAATGCCTTTGAGACCAATAGTTTTGGTGGGGGGGAGGGTAGAATCGGACAGAGAGATCAGGATGTGATTCAGGCTTGAGAACAGCCTGGTGTGACCCCTTTGGAAGCTGTGGTGCTAGAATGACCTGTCAAAGTTCTTCTGAGTTGGCATTCATCAGGCATGAAATGTGGTTCACCCAGGGAAGGGGTAAAAATTTGGATGAAGTGTCTGTAGCTGAGGAAATCTCTGATGGGTGGGATGGCTGAAGGCTATTTGCCAACAGTACTCTTAAATGTTGGGGCAAATCTTTTCTTGAAAGAGTATCAGGGCGGTGGTCCTTTTGTACATAGTGTATCAATAAATAAACCTATCCCAGGTCAGCATTATTTATATAACCAGGGGTGCAGGTGCTGGAGTATCTTTGTATGATGCCATACACAAATGTGACTTAATGTAACTAACTCTGTATGTGATGAAAAAAGTTAAGATACTTGGAATAATGCAAGATAGAGTTAAATAAAAGTATATTTTGTGCTCCTGAGAACAGAAAGCTTAATAAATACTAGGACTCTAGGAAGATGTGGAAAAGATAAGATTTGAGCTCATTGTTTTTCTATGGATTTGATTCAGATAGGTTTAGAGGACAGTGAATTCTTGCATTTCGTATGTCTTTGGGTAAGATAGATTTGCCTTATATTTAATAAAAACTGCTTTAACTCTGAGAAATCAAACTCAACATTTCCACATGCTGATCATAATTACCCTGTCTCACATACATCTTATTCTAACACTTTATTAAGTATTGTCTTGTCTTCACCCAGAGCCCCTAAACCCTCACACTTCTACACGTGTTTTAGAAATGTCAGTTGCTTCAGCCTGTCTTAATTTCTTCTCCCATCAAATAACCTCAAATACTTTCTTATGACCATCGAATTTGTTATTTTGTCCTGCTGATTTTCTGCTAGAGTCATCTTGCCAGCTGCTATGCATGCTAAGGACAAGAGTGCATCCTCTCCATTGCTAGTGCTAAAATGGAAGATCCCTAGTTTGGCGCCGTTCAACCCTTTTTATGTTTGAAAGACTGCAATCCTCCTTATCTCACTCACTTTCATTACTCATGCATGCTTTACAGCAGACATTCACTGAAAGCTTATGACTTGTCAGACATTATACAATGCCTCATGATATAAATAACTCATTTACTTCCTACACACCCTCCATAAGGTAAGAACCATCGTTTTTATCCTAAAAATGAGGAAATTGAGACTCGGTTTAAATAATTGACTTGGTTAAAGTTAAAAAGGGTAGGTGTTTCAGATAAGAATCACACTGGGGTCTATCTGACTCCAACACTGAGAACTTTCCAACCCATCCAAAAATAAGTGGACAAAACAGTGTTGGGTGTTAAAAATACACAGAACTGTAACATAGTCGGTTTGTTTTGAGGACTGCAGAGCTGAGGGCAGGAAACCACTAGTATAGTAAGTGCTAGAAGGGAGGCATGCACAGCACGCTGTGGAGATCTAGAGAAAAGAGTACTTAACTCTGCCTAGAGTGCTTGGAGGTAATTTCACAGAAGTGGTGCTGTTTAAATTAGATCATAATGGACAAATAGAACTTGGTCTGTCAGTGATCAAGTGCGTGAGAGTGGGGTAGTATTCCATGCAACAGCATGGTGATATCTGGGAAGGCCTAGCATGTTGGAATTTAACTCCAAAAAGCCTGCCTGGAAATGTAGTTAATTGCATGAAGTGACAAGAGATAAAGCCAGAGATGAGTTAGAAAAAAACATTAAGACCATCACATGATAAACTAACTGCCCTCCCTCCAGTGGGCGGATAAGTGGATGTTTGTAATGTATAATTTGAAAACTGAAGCAAGTGACTTTCCACATAATTCTGACTAAAATCAAGGAGCTTATCTCAATATCTAAATAATAATGTTCCAGTGACCCCAGAGGTTGCAGTTATATATTAGATAAATCAATACTTTTATTCATCTGCTGGGTAGCCTCTAGAACATGTTGTAGTTTTAGCATTTTGGTGCTAATACCATGACAACATAGTTAGATGAAGTCAATTACGCTGCTTAGGTATTTTAGACCTACATTTGGTGAAAAGAATTATATATTTAAGATTGTAATCATTGTAGAGAACATCTCAAAAAGCTCTTCATTACTTCTTCTTCTGCCCATAATAAGACAGCAAGTTTTTGTTTAATAAACAGCCTCTCCCTATGGGTATTTTTAGTGTAAATTACTTGGGAAATGTGATTAACCTTAGCATGAGAACTTTTCTATTCCAAATGTTCACTGTTTAAATTATATGTTCATCCCACTTTTCTACCAGGCATTTCTTTTCCAGAAACAGATTATGCAATATATATCTATATATGTACATTCAAAATGGATAATATCATTAACTTCTCATAGTTGTAAATCAATAATAAGGAAGCATACCAATTGACCTGATTAAAAGTTTTTATAATGGAAATTATGAAGTGAATGTCAGTGTCATCACTGTGGTTACAAATTGATCAGATGATCTCTTCTGATAATTGAAGTAAGATTTTTAAAATTAGGGTTAAACTTCAAATGGACATTTTGAACATAGTTATCCAATTGTAGTCCACTTTATGATAGGTACTTTTTGCTTAGTAATCAATTTTAAATTCAGTTCAGACAGTATCTCCAAATAGATTTTTTTCAAAGTTTTGACTGACATTATTAAAAATTTACCTATTCATTTTGATATTTAATCTCAGTTTCAAGGCATTCCATGTTATCAATAGTTAATCAGGTTGCTGCTCCTGGAAATTAAAAGTTGGAGCTGACTGAAGAAATTTTTGTGTGGAAGTGATATGAAGTGGTGATATCAAAAAGGAAGAAAAACCTGATGGCCAATTTGTAAGGACTACTCATTAGGACTACAAGTTTTATTTTGAGCGAGGTTTGTGTTGATTTAAGAAAGCTATATGTGGACATTCACTTTAATGCCATTGAGATGTTAACTAGGTTTATGTTTTAAGCTTTACAGGTGTTTATATATTTTTCTTTACATACATTCTAAACAATTTTCTTTGATACATTTTCTAGACATAGATATAACGTTTTAATTAAAAAGTACACCTAAGAAAAGAAGAGGAGATGATAGTTACTTTAGGGAATATAAATATGTATTTTTTACTTTATGTTTCACAATATTTTGTGATATTATGTTAAGAGTTGACAAACTAGAAAAAGTTTTGACTTAGCCAAACTTTTGTTGGCTTGAAATCTTACCTAAAACTCAAGATAATTAAAAGCTGAGATTGCAATTATACATTGTCAAGATTTGGACATAGTTTTATTTATATTCTCTTCTTGTATTCTCCATATGCTCAAAAATTATACACATATTTTTCATGTATCTTTCATAATAGAGACTGTTATCATCTTCCTCACCCAGTGCAAAGAGACAGATTAAGTATTTGCAAAAGGACATGGGCTGTTCAGACCAAGATATATTTGTAAACAAAAAAATCGAAAGCTAATTTCTACCTTTCAAGGCCTAATGGCTCACATTTAATACTGACAGATTTCATGTGATATCCTCAATGGTAAGGTACATAGTGATTAAGATAACAGTTTCTGAAGACAAGATACTATGTTAGAATTTCAGCTCTCCTACTTTCTAGCTATGTGGCTCAAGTTACTTGACCTCTCCAGGTTAACTTTTACCATCTGTAAAATAGCAGTGATATTAGCAACTACCTTGTAGGGTTGTTTTAAGAATTAGCTGAGTCAATGCAGGAAAAGTAATTACAATCGTAATAATTTAAATGTTGATTATCATGACAATTATTACTAATTCAAGTGTGCCTGCCAAAATAAAGACAACAACATTTTCTATTTATTGTAACTATCTATGAGTTGTCTGTTTGAATTGGATTTGAAAGCATATCCTCATTTGTTCCAAGCATATACATTTCTTGGTGTTACTTTTTACTTCATTTTTTAACATTTGAAGTAGTGATACACTTACATAGCCCAAAGTCAAAGCAACATAAAAAAATTACATGATGAATTTTCATACCTACCCATCTCACCATCTCAATTTACTCAATATTCCCCCAGTCAACTCTTCAGAATGAATCATTTTATTACTTCTTGTATATTCTTCCAATTTCTTTATAAAATGGTAGGTAAATGTGAACTTATCTGTTTATTTCCTCAACTTAATACAGAAAATGAAACACATTAGAAACATAATTCTATAACTATTTTTATCACTTAATATATTCTAGAGATATTTCTATATCAGGACATAAAGAATCACATTCTTCAAACAGCTCTAGATCATTACACTCTGTGGCTATACTGTAACTTATCCATATTGTTCGACCTTTTGGTGGTTTCCAAATTTTACAAACAATGCTGCAATGAAGAATCCATATCATTTCACACATGTGAAAGTACAACTGTAGAATGAATTTCCAGGAGTAGAATCATCCCAGGTCAAAAGGTAAGTACACCTGTAATTTTCATAGCTAATACTAGATTACTATCCACAGAGGTTGTTTCAATTTGCCTTCCCACCCGCAATGTATGCCAGCACTTGTCTTCCCATGGCCCATGTGGTAGAGGATAGGTCATTACCAAATCTTTGGAAAGTGACAAATAGTATCCCAGTGTTTGTTTTTGGCTTAAGGGGACAAATTTATTCTCTCACAGTCCTGGAAGCTAAAATTCCAAAATCATGGTGTTGGCAGAGCCACACTCCCTCTCATCTTCAAGGGAAGGATTCTTCCTTGCCTCTTCGGGCTTCTGGTAGTTCCTTGGCTTGTTGATGCATCACCCTAATCCTCCATCTTCTTATGCCATTCTTCCTGTGTCTCTGTGTCTTCACGTAGCCATCTCCTCTTAAGGACACCAGTCATATAGGAGAAGAAGCCCCTTTACTACAGTATTATCTCACCTTACTAATTATATCTGCAATAACCTGCAGAATATCCTTAACTTAGGATGGTTCAGCTTAATAATTTTTCAACTCTACAAAGAGTCTATTGATATATTACCCAATCATAAGTCGAGGAGCATCTGTATTTTGAATTACGGTTACGTTGTGAGATACTAGGGACAAAGACGTCAATATATATTTTTTAGGTGAATACAGTTCACCCATAATAGCACCCAATAAATACCAGTTAAATGAATAAATGAGTCTTGAACTGATGTTTTTCATCAATGTGAGTGAAGTGTATGGAAGACAAACACCTAAAACAAAGGCCAAGGCAGATTTTATATATTCATATCCTTAAGTTTTACTCTGGCTTCAAATGAACAGAGATCCTACACTCATCAACTAAAACAAAACCATTGTAGATTCAAACAGTCCTCCAGGAATCTCTACTCTTCTAGTCACTATGCATTGTCTGAGGACTATGTTAAGGAGGAATAGCGTTTCTACTTGCATTCTCTGTGGTTGGATATAAAATAAGTAGAAGGAAGTATTCTGGCAGAAAAAGAAAAGGGTCTCCAGCTGCAAGATGTGGTGAGAATCAAATGAACTTGGTGACCAGATCAATATTTAACTTTTTAAAATGCTTCCAATGTGAATGAAGCTGTACAACTCTGTATTTCTTTTGCTGAATATCATATTGTTATGATCTATGCTCTTTATTAACTAAGTTGATATTTTTTTGCTTCTTAATTTCTATGAACTTCTATATGTTAGAGAAATTAACTCATGATAAAAAATGCAAATATTTTTCCTGTTTGTCATGTAGCTTTTGATGTCTTTTGGTGCTCCATGATGTGCACAAATTTTTTAAAATAAACTTATCAGTATCTTTTATATGTATATGGTATGTACCAGAAAATACATTTATTTCACTTTCTTTCTCCTACTTAATATATAATATATTATATTTAAATATATACATAAACAAACACAGAGGTTGCCAAAAATGTATACATACTTTAAGAAAGGAAAAAAACTGTATTAAAATTGTGATACTCAATAAGATGAATACAAGTCATGTTTGACTTCTGTAATTAATCCAAGTGGTAACCATCATCATCCAGACAATTCTGATGATAGTGAACATCTCTTAAAATATGTATGTATCTTTTGGCACCCCCAGTTTATAATTATAGATATTTAAATATTTAATATACATGTATATTTAAATTCAGAATACATTTTTCATTTATTTTTTTCTGTGACTGCTTAAATATGAAGTACCTTTTTTGTGTTTCTTATTCACATATAGTATATAATTTTAATCTTTATATGCCAACGTTCTGGACAAAGGTTAAAAATTCAGTAACAGAGAAAACTAGTCTGGTGTTTAAAATATATTTTGATCTGTGTTCTAAATCAAAGTATATCACATACTTTCCAAGGGTGAAGAAAGAAATATTAAATCAAATAAAATTTTTTCATTGTACTCTATGGAGACTTACACATTTGTAATGAAAAATATTAAATATTAAATAAGTATATGCTATTTTGTTAAACATATTACTACTCAATTCGCATGTGCTAGAGGAACATATTTATCTTCAAATGTACAAATGATTATTTGCCCAGTGAATTACATACTCATAACATCAAATATTTTATATTTATACCTACAAAATATAAGCAATAATAGCAAAAACAAAATGCCAAAAATAAGACTAATATATTTTTCAAGTTCTGGTTCAACTGAAATCTTTTGTGAAGCTAACAAAGCCATATTTCATTTGGGAGCTACACTTGAATTAAATATGCAAGCTCTGTGTCTTGAAAACATATCAGTTTGTAATTGGATCTTTCTAGAGGCAGTTCAGACATGCACAATGGATGTGACTTTTGCTCTTGCAATTACTTTAAAATTAATGAAGAAGAGAGAATATCTAGTATACGATCGCTTTTGTCACAATGCATATTTTTTAATTCTCGAGGAAATGCATAGCCAAATAAAAAATAGAAGTTCAAATTGCCTTTTAAATTGTTTGAATTCCACTATTAAAGCAAATCTATGGGGCAAACTCAAAAGAAAAATGTATTTCGTATTTTAGTAACATTTAAGAAAACAGCTTCACATATAAAATAGTGGTATTAATATAATTGCCAAAAAATAACCTCTGTGACCTCTTTATGTTCTGTCCGCTTATTAGTTACATTGTTTATATTAACATGTCATACATACAGAAAATATTTTACTAGATTTTATTCCTCTTGCATTGTTTCAAATTTAAAGAATATAAAATAAAATCCTACAGATATTTATTTGTTACAGCTAATGCCATACCCTAAATTTTTATAATGGTGCATTGTTGAATATAGTTTATTTTGCATTTATTTTAGGAAGTAGAGCTTTGTTAAAAATATTTTAAAATAATTAATCAGCCGGGCTCGGTGGCTCAGTCTGTAATCCCACGCTTTGGGAGGCTGAGGTGAGTGAATTGCCTGAGCCCGAGGGTTCGAGACCCGCCTGGACAACTTGGCGAGACCTCATCTCCACAATAAATTAAAAACATTAGCCGGGCGTGGTAGCATGCGCCTGTAGTTCCAGCTACTTGGAAGGCTGAGGCGGAAGGATCACCGGAGCCCATCAGGTAGAGGCTGCAGTGACTGGGAGCGGCCACTGCACTCCAGTGTGGGTGACAGAGTGAGACTCCAACTCAAAAAATAAAAAAATAAAAATAAAAAATAAAAAAGTAAAATAATTTATCTAGAAAAATTTACTATGCTCCCAAAAGTCTAGGGATATAAATAACTTATAAATTATATTTTAATATGTATTAATTATTGTATTGATGTGTTGGGGGTCGCATTTTTATTTATCATAGCTTTTTCTAAAATGTTAACAATTACTTAAAATTTATTTCTTTCTGGCGGGCCACAGTGGCTCACGCCTGTAATTTCAGCACTTTGGGAGGCAGAGGCTAGAGGATTGCCTGAGTCTGTGGGTTTCAGACCAGTCTGTGCAACATAGAGAGACCTCATATCTACAATAAATCAAAAAATCAGCAGGGCATAGTGTGCTTATCTGTAGTTCCAGCTACTTGGAAGGCTGAGGTAGAAGGATCACCTGAGCCCAGCAGGTCTAGGTTGTGGTGGCCCTGATCACCAAGCCACTGCACTCCGGCCTGGGTGACAAAGTGAAATTCCAAAACCAAACAAAACAAAATGTATTTCTCTCAACATTTTTACCACCCAATAGTTCTATTTGAAAATACTAAAAAAAGAAAACAAAAATACTTGCTATATCATGAACACAAACTAATGCTGTTTTTTATCGGTGCAGACACTGAAAATGTGAAAATTTATGAAATTAAATTGTTTTTTAATGCCATCTAGTATGACATGTATTATTTTTAGAATATGACTGAATGTATATTAAGTGCCCAGTAAGTATTTGAGTTTCTTGATCAAATTAATCATATTATTTGAAAAGCACACTGTCCCATTACAAACTTTTAGCATACGAACAAAATATCTGTAGGAATTTACTTTCAAATTCATTTAAATCATCTAATAAATACTAAATGAAGTATTTAAATATTTCCATCACATTTTCAAAAAATATATCAAACATGCAAAAATGCCTTTAAAAGCACTGCAATTCTGTACAGATATTGCCAATATTCTCAAATACATTGCTTTTTAAATCACACTTAACATTTAATTGCATAGTTTGCACTTAAAAATCACTGAAATTGGTTTAGAAGAACCTTTAAATACTTGCTTTTTTATGCGATACTTTAAAAAATTGAAGTAAATTTTAGGTTATGATGTTCCAGTACATGTTTTAGCACATCTGTGAATTTTAATGTATATAAATTTCAATTAAATACCTAAAAAGTGAATAATTTATTTGCATGGTATTTTGCATACCATTTGAAGATTTGATGAATAATTACTCTGAATGTATGAATTCCTTTGCTTTTAATCTAAGTAACCTATGTTAGTATGTTATCATAAATAATTTTCTAGTTCCTCTGATGAAACAGATTAAGCAAATAATTCTTGAGAACTGAAGTGCCACAGAAACATTTTCCAATAATTCAAAATTTTTATTTTTAACTTTCGAAATATTCGATTTACCCTTCTATCTATGGTTCCATTCCAGGTTAAGCTGCTTTCTGTAAGGAAAGGCTTAGATCACCTCTCTCAGATCCTTAAAATTAGCTAAAATTTTGCACAGGAACTTCGGGAGTTCTAAAAGCTATAATACTCTAAAGGGCCAACAATAGCAAAGATTAGAATTACCTCAGAGCTTGTTATGCCCCTGATATGTGAAAGCAGAATAAAAACAAAGCAACAACAATTCATGAAGACCACAGAGGAAAGTCACTGCACCTACCCTTGGAAAACCGCCCCTGTATATGTATATTAAAAAAAAAAAAAAAAGACATTGTTTGAAATTACATCGACTTGAACATCATATTTACTTTTGCTTTCTTCAGAATCATTTAGCAAAACAGTCCAGAGTAAGTGTCAGGCAATCCCTTCAGGTCCCCCTCCCGCTGTGGGAGCTTTTCTGTCCTCTTAATTCGTCCTGCTTTCAAAAAAAAAAGAGAGAAGGAATTGTCATGCTTGAAGAAGGCAGAGGATAGGTGCAATCAAAGCAATTGCCCAGACTGATCCGCACTAACACGAAATGTGATCGAGGGGGGGAAAACCTACAGTGATAGCATGAAAAAAAAAAAATACAACTCGTTGGGGGAATAACAGGAAAAAAAGAGACACTGACAAGCAGATGCATGTCCCATTACAGAGAAGGCAAGTTGAAGGAGGATAACTCTGAAAAGACCAGGAAAATTTTTTGGTCCTTTCCCCCCCCCCCCGAGTCGGCGTGTCACCCCATCACCCCGGCTGGAGCGCAGAGGCACGCTCACGACCACCCCAGCCTCTGCCCGCCGGGCTCCAGCCATCCCACCGCCTCGGCCTTCCAAGCAGCCGGAATCGCCGCTGCCCGCTACCCCGCCCCGGCTAGTTTTTTGGCTTTTCTTTTGTTTTTTAATCGTAGATCCTGACTCCTAGGTCCTATCTTTCTATTTTACAAACCCGCTCACCCCAGCTTCTCTGTTATTTATGGGAGGATGAAAACCAAAAAGAACAGAAGTAGGAAAACCCTACCCAGAGGCTCGCGGAGACAAGTTCAAGGCCTTTTAAATAGACCGTGGCGGGGCGCCGTGGCTCACGCCTGTCATCCCAGCACATTGGGAAATGGAGGCGAGTGGATTGCCAGGGCCCAGGGGTTCGAGACCAGCCTGAGCCACCTGGTGAGACCGCGCCAGTAAATCAAAAAATTTCCTTGGAAGGCGGAGGCGGAAGGATCACCGGAGCCCGGCAGGTCGAGGCTCCAGTCTGGGCGACAGAGTGAGACTCCGACTCAAAAATAAATAAAATTTCATCTGCCTGCACAAGCTAGGCACTCATTTCCGATTCCTCAAGATACAATATCCACGCTAAGAAAGTATCTCGCTTGCTGAGCGCACCTTCCCAACCAAACTCTCAGCTTCCAGACCCTTTCTCGGATGTGTCCTGAGGCCTGACTCAAAAATAAATAAAATTTCATCTGCCTGCACAAGCTAGGCACTCATTTCCGATTCCTCAAGATACAATATCCACGCTAAGAAAGTATCTCGCTTGCTGAGCGCACCTTCCCAACCAAACTCTCAGCTTCCAGACCCTTTCTCGGATGCGTCCTGAGGCCTGTACTACCAGACCGCGTCAGTTTCGTGATCAAGACTTTTCGACTGATTCTCATTTTGCTTGGAGTAAAATACGAACGTCGGCCTATGATTCAAACTCTTACAAGCGCCAATCCCGACCTGCCGTTTCAGTTTTCTTCCTTACTCTGTTCTGTCACGTACTGGATGCCCCAGGGAAGCCGATCGATTTGTATTCCCCATGCATGCCACACTTTCCCACCTTCGTAATTTTAGGAGCAAAGGAAACTAATTGCATTGGACAGCGGCTATATACCGGCTCTGTGCGAGATGCTTTCTCGTATATTACACGGAATTGTTGTTTCACAAGATGGGCATTACAGGTCCCATGATACGGCAGAGCGACCTGAGGTTTTGACAGTGCAGATAACTTGCTTCATATCACACTACTAGCAAAATACAGGGCAGATTCTAAAAAGCATTTGTGGGAATAAGTTTCCACAACCCCTTTTTCTCATCATGCCACCCTACCCATGTGATTTATTCTGTGGCTTTTAATGGTTTTCCCACAGGCAAATATCCAAAATCAGATTATTCTCCTCAACAAGGCTTTCGTTTGTTTTCTGGGCTCATTTTTTTTTTTTCACTGATTAGGCAATATCTCTCTTCAATGAGTTATTATAAGAGATTTACATCCTAAATATATACTCATCATAATTATGAATGTTCATGACCCTTTTTAAACAAAATTTTAATGCTAGGATATTGATTACTTTAGAACAGAAGAGTAGACCATATGTCTTTCTGATCTTTGCGATGCTTTATAGTACTTTATACTGAATGCACTAGAATGTATAGTGTAGCTCTCAATCAATATCGGAAGTGAGTTAAAGAATTAATGGATGAAAGAACGGCTAGTTCTTTACAAGCACTTCCTAACTCAACACAGCTATTAATAAGGAAACATATAGCAAAATAACTAGAATAGTGCCCTACACTACTGTTTGAAGCTGCTGGTGAGGAATCTAATGGCCGTAAATTGACCTTTCCTAGGGCACACATTACAGAAGTCCCAGATGTCATTCCATTTTTAAAATATTGGTTCATTTTCATGCCTATGTTCAAGTACCAGATCAAAATCGGATGCCCTCTTGCAGAGATGCTTTACGAGGCACTCCTTTTTCCACTGCCACTTTTTCACCCCCACACAGTGTGTGTCTAGACACAAAGCCACATATTCCATTGACTCGGCCTCCTGAAATAAAGACATTAGCAGTAGGGGTCTTTTGTGACACCATATATTTTCTTTCAGGGCTTATTATAACTCCTTTTGCCTGAGTGGGTGGTAATATTATTTACTGCTATGATATTAAAAACATAAAAGAATAAATAACATTAACACAGGTGTATACTCATTGTGATTACCTCCAACTGAATGCCCTTGACATTAGGATCAGCATAGAATATTAAAATAACACTAACATGAATATTTAATATAAGAACTTGCATATGAATCATGACTTCAAATTTAATATATCTGATGGTAATAATTAAGTTCATTATAAAAGTAGAGGAGATAAAAAATAAGTGAATGGTAGGACAAATGATTTCTATATCTAAATTATCCTATATGAGCATGAAACTAGTAAAGAAAAAATGGAAGACTTAATTAAAGTCACTCACTATTTTATCTTGGATGAGTCATAATAATACAATCCTGCCTGTTCCCATACCAGAAGTATATTTGATATATCTTATTAAGTGTAAAGGGGGGATTTCTCCAATTTTATTTAGTAGTTTGCTGTTACATGCTTTGAATATAAATGTAATTAAAAAACAGTGTGTTTTTGCATATTAAAAGCAGATAGATGTCTTCCTTTAAAGAAGGTACAGTATCTAGGAAAACAGAAATGAATATTAATTTTCTAAATTATACAAAATAGTCAATAATAAAGTCCTCAGTTATTAACTAAGGGCAATTAACAAAATCACTAAATTCTGATCTATCTTGAGTCAAATTTAATTTTTAAAAAATATTGATTGAATACTTTTAGACTCAAGTTCTTCTGTGCACATATAATAAAGGCTTGAGTAGTCTTGGTCCCTTCTGCAAAGGCTATTTAGCATTTTATTAATGATAGATTAATTTTAAGTAGTGGATAAATGGTGCTCCCTTGATTAATACAGAGGAAAGTTAGTTACCTGTTAGAATATCACTTTGCAAAGATTTCATTAACTAGTTAATCTTATCAATAATCATTCTTATTAGGACACTAGAATAGTGGCTACCAAATCTGTTGGACCTAGCTGGTTATCTAACTGACATTAACACTCCCAAAGAGAAAACATAGGGAAAAGAGTATTAGCTGTAGATACAATGAAAGCCAGATTCATATCCCAACTTGACTACTTAAGAACTTTAGAGTCTTGGAAAATTGCTTATCCTTTTAAAATGTGTCTTCTTATCCATGAGTCGACATAATTTCTGTCAGACAAGATCATCCTGAGAACTCAATGAGTCCATGTGTAAAATCAATAGCAATGTGCCTGACACAGTTCAACCAAGAGTAGCAGCTGTTATTGTGATCTGATGGAATTCTTTAATATGCGACTTTAAAGCGACCACTAGTATGTTTACTGAGAACTAGAAAACTGTAAGTGAAACAAATAGAGGTCTTATCCAACAGGATTACTAATCCCTCTAGAAACGCATTTTCCTACAGAGAAAGAAAAAATGAAAGCAATAGGCGTTATCCGAATGTTAATAATTATTCCTTCCTCCCTAGTGGTAAAATCTGTATCCTGGAATGATTTATTCTAGTTCTAGTATGCTTGTGTTTTCCTTTTTTTGTAGCACCTCGCAGTGTCCTCTTCATAAGAAGCTTCATATTGGAGCTTGCTAAGATTGTTCTCCATCAGTCCTAGAATGTTATTTGCAGTCACCTTTGCATTTTTCTTTCTGTAATGTTGCAAAGATGAATAAGTAAGCTATTAACTGTTTCTGCAATAATTGCAAGAATTCATCCGCATCTCTCTTTTTTTATCAGCATCTCTTGATCTCGATTATCTACTTTAACCCCGATTGTATTGGCTGTTATTACTGATATTGTGGTTACTCTTTGTTAGAGAACAAGTTTATGTAGTCCTTAAAGTCCTTTTACAACTTCAAAAGTTACTTTAGTCATTTCATAACTTTGTGATTACATATTGAAGAAGGAAAGAGATATTTCTAGCTCTCTCTGGGCTTAAATAGGAAAAGTATAAAGTGCTGGCAGGAAAAAAAAGTGTTTGTTGACAATGTTCTTGCTTTGCATTCTTAATGTCCCCACTAGCCTTTAAAAGATCAAAATGACCACTCACCCTGCAGCTTTTTTCCAGATTCTCAGCCATGCCTTTACTGCTTAATGGTTTCATTCCCTTTAGATATAATTGGTTTAATAAAAATAATAGCTAACATTTTAAGTGTCTACTAGGCACTGTGATAAGCTCTTTGCCTGCACTGTATCATTTAGCTATTACATATATATGTTAATTACTAAATGAATTAAAAGTATCTGCACCATTTAGATTAGACTAATATAACATATCCAACTAAAGAAGGTTTAGCAGCAACATCAATTTTTAAAATATGTATGCAATCAAGGCAACGATGTTTAAGCTCACCTTGACCTCCCAATAAATTGGTTCTTGTTGCCTAAAGCGCTGAGGTGAGAATGAGTATGAGTTCTCATCCAGTCCAGACAGGAGAGAATACAGTAACTGTGTTTGTTTCCTGGGGCTGCTGAAACAATGAACCAGAAATCCAATGAATTAAAACAGGAATATGTTGTATGGTAGTTCTGGAGGCTAGACATTTGAAATCAAGGTGTTGGTAGGGTTGCACTCCCTCAAGAATCTCTGGGAAAAATACATTCCTTGCCTCCTTCTGCTTCTGGTGGCACAGATGTTCCTTGGTTTGTGGGTACATTATCTAGTCTCTGCTTCCGTCTTTACATTGCCTTCTCTTTGTGTCTGTTTCTAAGCCCCTTCTTCCTCTCGTTTGTAAGGAGACTTGTGATGGTATTTAAGGCCTGCTTGAGTCATCAAGGATGATCTCCTAATCTCAAAATCCTTAATTGAATCATATCTGCATAGACCTTTTTTTTCCAAATGAGGTAATCACCACCTCAGGGATGATTAAGAGATTAAGGGATTAAGATGTGAGCATATTCTGGAAGCCGTTATCAACCTACCATGCAATGATTGTTTAGAAATATCTGCCATGGGCAGGAGGAGGACACTGTTGGTAGCATGAATGCCATATACTTGCTACAGACCTAATTTGTGATGTTATGGATAAGTGTTCATTTAAACACCTTGTCCAGGATAACTGCATTAGAAAAATCCCAGCAGGAAACACATGGCATACTAAATTGGAGGAGCTGAAGAGAGTTTACCAAAGATGTTTTTATAAAAGTATAGGTAGGGTTAAATAACACCAACAAGGTCTGTTCTACCCCAAAATTAATAATAGCACTGCTAGACTTGAAGAAACCAGGGGAAGCTTACCCTGAACTGACAGCAGCTGTGGTCATTGGTCATTTGGGCCAGTCTCACTGGACACATGGTAGGGAAAAGAATGATGGAGAATGGAGCCGGGGAGATGAAGAAAATTATACAGACCAATCTCCCACATCATTAGTACCATGACTGAGAGTAGTTTAAATTTCTTCATTCTAAAATATGCTACAATTTTCACCATATCAAATTTAGTTCAACAAATGTTTAGAGTACATACAGTGTTCAAGTTCTCCATGTAACCATTCAAAATATGCCAAGGGTAATTTGTATGTAGCATAAAAAGATTTGAGTCCATTTTTTAAAAAGCAGTCTTTTTATAGTAGTGATGTGAGCCTGAACTTAAGTAGGGGTCAGAATGAAAATACACAAAAAGAGATAGATTTGAGTCACACTGGGACGAGCAATTCAAAGAATTTGGTAAAATATTAGATAGAGAATATGATTAAAAATAGAAATTAATATCATCAATATGAATCCAAGTTTTAAAAACAACATTAAGAAATATTTCTGAAATTTAAAATATTAGTAAAGTATAGCAGACAAGCTCACGTAAGGAAATTATTTAGTTTGTCTTACCACAACTTTGAGATCTAGTTGTATATATGTCGAGATGATGAGAGGCATTTGAAATGAGTTGATTCCTAAGATGAAGTAGGTGAGGAAGGAGAGTTTATAATAAAGATTTTGTTCATTTATTCATAAAAGTGTATTGCATCTTTTTTATGAGCCATATTTTCTACAAGGATTTGGTGATAAACCAATGAATAGGATTGACTCATATTATTGCTTTCAGAGAAATCATTAGAGATGCCAGGCATTTAATAGATAATTCTATTAAAATACAATAGATGCCATAATATGGTTTTATATATATATATATGGCAATCTATAAGCTCCTGCTCAGAAATACAGTTGAAATTGTATGAGTGGAAGAGAAGACTTGGTCAATGGGCACTGCACAATCCTCATGTTTGGAAGAGCATCTTTTGGATGTGATGATAATGGATTTTTTAATCTTTATTTTTATCTTAAGTGCTCTGCTGTTTACATTGTTTCAAGCTAAATTAAATCATGACAAACCCCCAAAATTTTGCAACTGATTCTATATGTTTTTGACAACTCTATTGTATTAAAGTTATAAAATATTTTCATCTCTGGGAGACTGGAAAGCAAATCTATATGGACACAAGAGACTACAAACTAAAGCAAAGTTTCAGAGACAACGCCATGGTAGCGTCATTACCTTTAAGGAATGAGAGGGAAAGGCAGGTGCCCATAATTGTGTTAAGAGTACTCAGAGTGAAAAATTGGGATAGAATAAAACAGTAGCATCAAGCACAGAGAACTGTTGAAAAAGAACGATTGCCAGTGAGGCAATACAATAGAAGGTCAGGGACATGTAATGAGAGAACAAGCATGTTGGCTTTTGGTGAAAAGGAAGTATTTGGTGACATTTTCAAGAGTAATTTGAATAGTAAGAATGTAGGAAAGTGGCAGAAAAGTCAGATTCCAAGGGAACAAAAGAGTATAAAGTGAAGAAAAAGCCAAAGTGGGTATAGCATATATTCCTAATGTAGAGATAGGGCAAAAGTGAAGGGATTTTCATTTTTAAAATATGGGACACATAAATATATTTGTAGGTCTGGTAAAGGTACTAATAAATAAACGGTGGCAAAATGACTCAAGAAAACGGAATGAAATGGTGTCAAATGTACATTTGACAGGGTAAATATAGAGGAAAATAGAGAACTTTTTCTATCTACCCAGAGATACAGCCCATAGTTAATGTAATAAGGAGTCAATAAGAAATTAAAAACTAAAATAGAGGGACTATTTTTAGAAGGTCAGATTAGAAGACTTAGGACAAATTCCCATGAATCTGTGCCTTTCTCTAACAATATTTGAAAGTTTAAAAATGCAAAGAGAAACAAAAGTTTAAGAATGCCTTCAGCCAAGGAGTAGTAATATCAAGGGAAAACAAAAATATGATGACTGCAAATGCTTTATTTTTGTAGTCAACGTTAGAGATCAGGCTATGATAGAGGTAAATGAAGCATAATAGGAACCAGGCATTAGAAGAAGTATGGATGGTAGTGCATGCCTGTAGTTCCAGCTACTTGGAAGGCTGAGGCAGAAGGATCTCCAGAGCCAAGCAGGTCACCACTGGGTTGGCCGTGAGAATGTCACTGCACTCCAGCCTGGGCAACAGAGTGAGACTCCAGCTCAAAAAAAAAAAAAAAAAAAAAAGATTTATGAATAAATCCAGTCTTCTTCTTGTGACTGCAAGGCCCTATATGACCTGGCTTCTACCCTATTTCAATCTCATCTCATGCCATTATAGCAACTGTGAAACTCCAGGCACATGAGCCTTCTCAGAGCTTTGAAAATATGCCAACATCTAGGCTATGCTTTCGTTTGAATGCTCTTTTTGAGTATTTGTATATCTGATCTCATAAGTGGGGTCCTGGGACACATTTCCTGACTTTGCTTATCTAAAATAGCTCTGTGACCCTGGTTGCATTACCTATCACAATGACCTGTTTATTTTTGCCATGTCCCTTAATATAATTTTAATTATTTCTGCATCTGTTTGATATTTATTTGGTTTTCCTGTTTATTGGTTGCCTCTTCCAGTAGAATATAAGTGCCACAAGGATAGAGATGATTCAAGTCTTGTAGACACAGGTTTAATCATAGTGCCAGGCATGTGGCAAGTTCTCAATAAGTATTTTCAAGTGAACAAGCGTGTAACTAAAGAGATAGGAAAATATAATAAAGATAGAGACAAATGTAGTGTAAGGAGGGGTGGAAGGGAGAGGAGAAAACACAGATAGTAGAATTCTACATAAAGGTTTTCATTACGAGGCAGTGTTCAATAATGACTAAGTCTAACATACAGCTACCCAGTGGGTGAATAATGTAGAATGGAGACAGAAAACTACTGACTCCAAAGGTTAGAAGGGTCTTCATCTTGATTGTTGAAGTCCACAAAAATGGTTCCAGGGTTTGGAAGGGAATGTGGTAAGGCTACTGGCAATGTGGACAAACTTCAACTGATGGCACAGTAATTCAGCCTGTCTAATTTCTGCTCACCTGTTTGCACACGTAAATTATTATGCATTCTAGACATAAAGGAACAGATGCAGATTTTATTTATTTCATTACCTTGGAACCATCTGCAGCGAAACAGGTTAGTAAAACATGATGATGAACCAGTTATCTTAGTACATCTTGCATCACTGTCTCCTCATTATCGTCTTTTTTAGCACCACTCTCACTGTCTTAGGGGCAACTTTTCTTTCAAGCATTCACAAATCTGCTGACTGTTGTGTTAAGTGCAGTTTTATATGTTTACATTCATTGTGTACCTTTTTGTTTCCTCTATCCCTTTTTTTTATGTCCTTATCACTGATGGAATGAGATTTTCCTGGTTTTCTGCTGGAGGGTATTGCATTTATGGTCCATAGACATAATGAAACAGTGCAAGTCTGGCTGAAGTTAACATTTTTGAAAACAGAATAGCCTATGAGTCTTCACTGGCCAGATTTTTTTTGACTGTTTGGCTGTGTGTGTTGTGTATGTGTGGGTGTGTGCGTGTGTAACTACTAACCAGTATGAGTGATTAAACAAGTCTAAGTGGCAAGGTATAAATATCTGGTGGCTAAGGAAAATGATACCTTAATGTAAAAAATTGTGTTGCTCACTTTTTATTGTACTGAAGTGTCTTTTCTTGAAAATAAAATGGAGAAACAAATAGCATGTGGTTAAAGACTGATGACAAACATGCTTCAGAACCTTCCGTCTATACCTTGGTAGTCCTTTAGTCGTTTAAAAAAGAGTTCTGTTCCAATCAGACCTCACTGTAAGGAAAAAAATATTGTTTTAGAATTTTCATAGTAGCACCTGTTATATTCTTAACTTCTGTTCAATGAGAAAACTCCTTAATTCATCTACAATAAATAAATTTATAAAGCAAAAATGACAATAAAGACAGAATAATTTTATTTCTGAAAAAATAGATAATGTATCTGTCGAGTTGTATTTATCCCCATAGCTTTGGGCTACATTTTCTGGTGACAGCAGCAAAGCTTCCAAAATTGCTTCCATAGGTCCCACACAGAGGTAGGTAGCAGAAGACATTATTAATTTTAACACAGAGCAATTTATTGAAACACAGCACTCCATGATTAAAATATTGAGATATTTTCCATTTCCACCCCACTTATCACTCTAAATGAGTTCACATTCCCTTATCTTGATCTACTTCCCTATCCTCCAAAAAAACCATCTGCTATTTCCTTTATGAAAAAGCGCAACCTACAATTAGCGTCTTGTTCATCTTTTCTTTCTCAAAAAAAAGAGAACTATTATGCAAATACTCTGCAATTTGGTTTCAAATACTCTTTGTAGTGTGATGAGCAATTTTTCTTAATACAAACCCAGCTTTTTTGCCAGGACTTACTAATAGATATTTTAAATGGGAACATCCATATGACTTTTTTTACACTCCTCTGATGTAAACTGTTTAAATGCATATTTAGAATGGAATTAGCATTACTCCTTGAGTTGTAGAAGGAAAAAAAACCACAATTCTTTAATATATTTCAAAATCTTTCTTCTACCTTAAATTTCATCATTCTCTTTACCTTAAGAAGTATCAAATACTAGTCTCAGTAAATCAGAGAAATATGTTTTCTTTGGCCTTTTTGAGAACGTATTATAAGCAATAGCAGTTTACCAGTAAGCGCAAATTAAATTGTTTGATTTTAGTTGCTTCTCAGTAATGAAAGAGTAATTTGACCCAATTCGTTCAGGAATGGCTAAGATGAGATGCTTTAGGCTGTCTCCTTGTTAACATAAACATCCACACTGGGATGAAGCGGTGGAACTGAAGTCGAAATTACGTTTTACTTTTAGAAGAATACCACACAATCAAAACTCCTGGGTCTTAAAACTCCCTGCTACTGACTAGATGTGTGACCTGGGTCAGCAATCCCATTGAGTCTTGGTATCCTCATTTGCAGCTGAGAATGACTACCTCTTTTGGTTGCTTCATAGGATTATAATGAAGATTTGGGGGTTTTTTAGATTGGAAAATATAGTTTATTTCGAAAGTAAATTCTAGAGAGAGCAGAGACAGAAGATTCACCTCCCCAAGGCAGAGGAAGAGGCCAAAGTTTAGGACATATGTCGGCAGCCATAGCTCAAAGAGCACAAGGTCACATCAGAGCTTAGTGAAGCAACGGTCTATAATGAAGATTTAAAAATTGTTGCATGTTCATTGCTTTTGCAATGGATTCTAGAAGCACACATTTGATGGAGACAGCAAGACATACCAGAGTGTCTCAAAATTTTTTGTTTCCTCCAGTCCTTTCTCCTAGGGAGCTTGCCACAGAAGCAGATTCCTAAGACCCACTTCTAGACCTGATTATCTGGGAGTGGGGCTAGGAAAGCCACATTTGCAGTGATAAACCTAGGTGACTGTTATACATATGAAAAACTGACAGCTGTCAAAAAAGAAAGAATATGATGAGCATAAATGTAATTTAATTGGATAGCTCATATTTAATATTTGATTAAATATCTAATTTATGCACAATTAAATACATTATCAAATCAGATATTTAATCTAGTTAAATGTTTTGCTCACTTGTTGGTATGTATGTGTATGTTTATATATATGCGTATTAGAATTCAATGAAGGAAACTTCTGGTTTACACTGTGAATATAAGCAGTTAATATTAGATTAAATAATAGGTCATTTAAAGTGTCTAACATTTTTGTCTATATTCTCCTTATAACATTGCTTTGTTTTATTTCAAATATTTACTTAAATATATAATAAGTGAAATCAAAATATTCTCATCTTGTGGATCCAGATGAGATCATATGAACCATTATAACACAAATTTCTGACTTTGCTAAAGATGTAAAACACCCAGCCCTGAAAGAAATCTCCGCAAATGTGTTTCAAACTTGTTGGCCATCTCACATGTACCCATAAGCCAGTCTCCATACTGTAGACTCCCTGGGGTATCCACAGTGTTCTGGTGCCCATGCTGAGCTTTTCGTCTCTCTGAGCCACTAGATAGGTCCCACTGGTGTAACTGGCTGGTCTGTGGCTGGTGAGTCTACAGACATCCTTGCTGGCCGTGATGCCTCTCTGTGCTCCCTGAGCTGCCAGTGTCACAGTCATGGTGGTCTCAGCAAGGAAGTATGGACATTGGTTCTCTTCTCTGTGGTGGGACTCATCTGGTTCCCTGGGGCAGTGAGGAAGGTGGCAATTGGAGGATCTTTGCTATGAGGAAGCCATCTGAAAAACAACGATTTCCACTTTTGCCACAAAGGTTCAAAAACAAAAAGTCCTTTGAAGTAGAGTGACTGCTTTACCAGCTTATCTCTGGTTTTGTATCACTCTTTTCCAGGCACGTGGTTACACTGCCCACCCTTTCTTAATCCAAAAGTAAATGGTTAGACCTCACAGAAAACCCTTGGCTAGTTCCGGGAAGTCCATTTGCTTCATCGAGCACATCCCATAATTGTGAATAACCTTTAGGTTCAGCTGAACTCACCCAGCAGTAAAATTGTAGTGGAGGTTAGTACGTGTAATGTCCTCGCATTCTTTCCAAATAGTGTTAAGGTAATAATAATGAAATTCAAATTCTTTGACAAGACTAATGATGAAAAACAGCCACTCACTGCTCTGCTCTCTTGTCTCTGTCCCCATTTTCCACTACCCAAAGCAATGATCTTCAAGTTTTTGGCATTTTTGTTACTTAACTCCATAGATAGGTGCTTATGCTGTCAGCTCTTAACTTTTTTCTTTTATGTACCATGTCCTAACTTCTCCCAAGCAGCAACAGTCAAGTATCTTCAACTCCCTTCCCGTCATCACCTTTCAGAAGTGCATCCCCGCCCTATCCTCCAATATAGTTACACGATTTCTGCTTATATCAGTATTTCGTGTTGATACTATTATGATTATGCAACTATTCCCAACTGTGCTGTGTAATGAACAGGGTGATTTTCTTTTTTTAATTATTTGTGTAAATTTATGGAGTACAACTGCAATTTTGTTACATGCATAAGTTGCATGATGGTGGAGTCAGGGCTTTTAGGGTATCCATCACTCAAATAGCGTACATTGAAGCCATTAAGTAATCTCTCAACCCCCACACCCCTCCCACCCCTACAGCTTCCTGAGTCTTTCTATGCGTATCTTTCAGTTTTATCTCAAATTAATTTCTTCGTATTTACTTTAGCTTAGTTTCCTGTGTATCTATCACTAATTTGACCTTCAACTGCTGCTAGAAAAATAAATATCCTCTTAATGTATTTTAAACTCATTAGGTATTCTAGCAATTCCATCTTCTTAGGTCACCTTTCCCAGAATGCCTTGTCCTGTTACAGTCTGGACTGGCTGCTATCTCGGTCTGTTGTATGGCTTTTATTCTAGAATATGTCTTCACTATCATTTTTTGATTTTTGTCTTTCATATTGGAGCCTCGTTTCCTTGATTTAATGTACTCTTTTAAATCCTGCCCCCTTTTTATGAGAACAATTAACAAAGAAGAGACATACAAAGGGTACATTTATTAAGATCTAACATGTCTGAATACGTCTGTTATATGAATTCACTTGGTTAAAATGTTGTTGGCTACACAATCCTAAATTTAAACAGACTCAGAATTTTGAAATCACAGCTCCATTTGGGAGAAGAAATTGGAGGATTGTCCATATTTTCATCATATGTACATGTACATAATTCTTTTATTTTATCCAGGGTATTTCTCTTTCCGTGATGCCTGACATCCACACTCCACAATTCTTTTGGTTTAGGCTTTTCTGAGGGTGGAGTGGAGGAGGAGAGCTGTAGTCTGTTTTCTACATATACTTTGAAGCAATCCTGCCAGAATCAGGCTTTCTCTCCATTTACTGCTACTGAGCCTTTGGTGGTGTGCATCCCTGCGTTGCCTCTCAGTTTCTCCTGTGAAAAGAGGCTTCAGATTTCTTATGTTTACTAAGTCAGCTAACACTAATAAGCCACTTCTTACTTTGACTATTCTATCCTTATTGTCATCTTTCTATGATTGTTGGTGCCTGTCTTTTTATTAATCTCTTTATTGTCAGTATAGTGGAATTGAAAGGAAAGAGAAGTGATTCCTGTATTCAATCTGCCATACCATTATACATAGAAAATCAGAATAGTTCTGTGCCCTTATTTTTTTGTTTTCAAATTCTCCAAAGCTACAGAAAAGTTTGACAATACTACGCTGACCCCTATAACTTCATATAGATATCAAATTGCCATATATGTGCCACCTCCCTCTATGCATATGTTTTTGGGTGTATGTATGTGTGTATATATGTGTATATGTGTATATACACAAACAAACATACATTCCCTCTATTCTTCCTCCTCAATCTTTCTCTCTCTCTCTTTCTTTGAGTGAACCATCTAAAAGTAAGTTGCAGACACAAGAAACGTCATCCATAGATATTTTAGGATCTTCTAAGGTCAAAGAACATTATTTACATATCTAATACACCATTACCACTCTCAAAGAGTTAACATTTATACACTATTACATAATATATGGTCTCTGTTTAGATTTACTCAATTGTCCCAGCAAAGACATGTGTGTATTTTTTTTTCTAATTCAGGAGACCCAGTATTACCCTATTTCTGTTATCAATTCTAACTTGAACGTCATACCATTTTTTATGTCTCTTCTAAAATTGACATTTTTAATTCAGGCCAATTTTTTTCCATCATTGCTTGCAATTTGGATTTGTCTGATTTTTTCCTCATAATTAGTGTCAAGTTAAATATTGACAAGAATACTATGTAGCTCTTTAAAAGCAAACTGTTACTATTATTTTCATAGGGGATAAATATTATTTTATTTGCTTTTGTGATATAAAAGCATAGGGCAAACCATAACAGAGTGCATATGTATACTTTTATGTTTATATATTTTTCAAATTATAATAAAAATACACAAAAACTTTTCATTGGAAGTTAACTTAAAATACACTAAATAATTGTCACGTGTTAACTTTCTAGCTCCATTAAGCAAAGGTGCCTTTATTATTGTGATAAAGAAATTAGAACTCAGTCTTCTGTTTTTATAAAATAAAGAAGTTGGATTGGACAAATTTTTATAGTTTACCTAGCTCTCAATTCTAATACACTATGAATAAGACACAAGTTATAATTTTGAAAATGAAATAAATTTGTGGATAGGTAAAATTATGAAACAAAATGTTTTATGAAAATGTTTATTCTTTTATATAAATAGGTAATAGGCATATTTCTTGTAATTATTTACATTTCTGTATTTACAATATATACATTTCACAGTGTGTACAGTTTAACTCTATACCAATAATAGGTGACTTAAGTTTGGGTCACCTGATTCGCAGATAACTCAATATATATATATATGTATATATAATTGTAGTTTAGAACCCAGGCAAAAGGTTGAAACTACACATTATAAATTGTGATTCATTTCAATTTACTTGGCAGTAAATAAATTGAATATTGTTCATATCACAAAGGAAAAAAATATTGCTATTCATTTTATAAGACAGTTATTTTATAACAGCTTCCATTTCAATAAATGTATAGTCTAGTTTTCATTTAATTTTGTTGAATTAAATCACTTTAAAGATAAAATAGTTGCAATAATTTTTTTCACTTTTAATTGATTCCATTGAATGAGAGTACAATTCAACATCATTTATAGCCCCATTAGGACAATGCAAGTAACTATGAATGTAAGGAAGTTAGAATTGAAATGAGGTTATTACTTTTTTTTTTCTTACAGGAAGCTCTGATCATGGCAAGTATGGACCATCCACACCTAGTTCGGTTGTTGGGTGTGTGTCTGAGCCCAACCATTCAACTGGTTACCCAGCTCATGCCCCATGGCTGCCTGCTGGATTACGTCCACGAGCACAAGGATAACATAGGATCACAGCTCTTGCTTAACTGGTGTGTCCAAATAGCTAAGGTAAGTGCCCATCATTTCCTATGGAAATGATACGTCTGGGTTAACATCTCCTCATCTGGAACAGTTTGGATACTGAAACATGTAAAGTCTTCTAACTTATTTAAATAAATTATATTTGCTATACTGAAAGAAATATAGTAGGGAGATACTTTTATGCAAACCACTAATTAAATGCATGATATATATTGTTGGATTATTGAACTGTGCTATTTGTATTGTATTGACTGGATGTCAAAACATGTAGCTCACTAACCAGGCAGAAAAATGTTTATACCGGATTTGTTTGACTTTTGTTTGTTTTGGTATAGTCCAATTTACAAACAAAATCCAAGAAAGAATAGATTGAATGTCTGAGATGTTCCATATTTAGATGATTTTTTTTAAAAATGGTGTTTTCAAGTATCTATATTACAAATGGTAAATTCTAAATATTTCCTAGTATTTTTGATAATTTCAATTCATCTAGAACGAGAGAGTTTTTTTGTCAGACAGGAAGGCTCAGTCATATAACACACCTCAGAGGCGATGGGGGAGGTGGCTCTGTGGTGAACCAGGAGAATATCTACTACTCCCTAAGGGATTGTGATTTGGGAATTACCAGAGGTAGCTAATCTTTCAGTCTTTTAAAGCGTGGCCAGAATTCTGGATTTTTATGTGAATTCTTCAAATTTAAATCTCAGTTCAAATATTTGAAGCACTGTGGGGGCTAAACAAAGCATTCATGTCATTCAGTCCTCTAGTGTGTGTGACTTCTGGTATATGTGTACATTCTTCATGTTTAAAGCAACTATTTATGATTATCTATACCAAATATCTTTCTTGAAAAATTTCTGTTTCTAGAAGAATAGGACTGTGATGAGTTTTAGTTCATTATATCAACTCCTGGTTACATAAAAATGTGATCTGATGTCCTATAAATTCTATACACATTTTTATTTTACATTTGTATAATGACAATTTTGTAGTTTTGGTCTATTTATTTTTACAGTCTTATGTGTTCTAAAGATATTTTCATTTTTTTGTTTGTGTAATATAAATGCCAAAATAGCAACTTAGTAGTTTTGGCCTCTTTTTTTTTTTTTTTTACAATCTAATAATGAATAAAAATATATTACAAAAAGCAGAAATTGGAGATAATTTTTAAAACAAAAAATCGTATGATAGAAAAACCCAGCTAAATTCTGTGTACCATAAGTCTCAATATGTTCATAGTTTCCTTATGAACAATGTATTATAATTTTGTAAATATTATGCAATAAACTCACAATTGTGAGGATTCTTTATGGTAATGAATCTTGAATTATAACTCTTGAGAAGCTGATTTATTTATCTAAGAACTTCCATAATTTGTAAGGTAAGCCAAATATGCAACAGAAATTCTCAAGTCACCCTAGGACTACCAGTGAAAACAAAGTCAAGCTTTAAACTTCTTAGTTCCGTCTGTATTTCCTCATATATTATTTCTTCAATAATCCCACAGTTCTGTATCATTTAGCCTTTGAAAATGCCATGCTCTTGGCTTAGAAGTCTTTTCTCATACCTTCTTGATCTATACTTGATAGTTTTATTCCTGCATCAACCCTGATTGGGCTTCCTCCATTTATGGTATTGTTCCTAGTCAACCCTTCTCTCCAGGCATAAGCAACTACTTTCTCTTCTTGAACACATTTTTATTTTTAAGTGTTACATGTGTTTTTACATATCTCTCTGACTGTATGACAAGCTTAATTATTGTCACTCAACAAATATATGTGGACACCTACCATGTACCGGATACTATACTGACCAAGGTATATCGGAATATACAACAAAAATATGGGCCTGCTTCTCTCTGTGTACCCTGATGGATAGAAGACACATTCAAAAAATTAAAAAATTAAGTATGGGATTGAATACTGAGGCTGAGATTTTAAATAACATTAATTGCATGGGAGACTAAGGGAAGATGCCACTGAGTCCTGACGGAAAATACTTTAGCCATGAGAAGGATATTTAGGAAGAGGAAAGATCACACCCGGCCCTACAGATATAGTGACCATGGAATTTGTTACCAATATAAATGGAACCATTTTAAAAATGGAAAGAGGCTCTATTACTAGTTACGCCAGGACAACCAGCACAAAGTAAAAGTCCTAAACAGAGCACAGTATGTGGTAACCTAATATACCATGAAAAGCTTGAGTTTTATTACAGTTCAGTAGGCAGTTATTGAAGCATTTCAACATGGAATTGACATCATCCAATTTATATTCTAAGTAGATTATGCCAGTTTTTATATGGAGATTAGCTTGAGACAACACAAGAATAAAAATGAAGATACTGGTTAGGAGTTTGGAGGCAATGCAAATAGAGAAGAGTAGATGGAGCTAAGATATCTGATAATTGATTAACTGTGGGTGGTGGGAAGGAGAGTATGGTGGTTGCATTTTCTGAGCTAGCGAAGGATGGAGACAAATATTTGTAGGAGAAAATCAAGAGTTCATTTCCAGATACGGGAATTTGGAAAAGTTTCTAGAACATGAAACTAAAGATGTTAATTAGGTAGCTAAATTTGGTTGGTACTTTAGATATAGATTTAGAAGTCATAGGTATTTATATACATGGAAAGATATGAGATTACTTAGGGACTCACTATATCTTAAAATTGGATTATACATACAGTTGCCATTCAATAAGTACGTATTTTTAACTCATAAAGAAAATTAAAAATCTATCCTTAAGGAGGAAGTTCTTCCTTTATCTTTTTTTCTACTTTGGGAGAAGAATTGTTTACTACAAATAGCATTAGGGTCAGAAAGACCTATGTTAGTACGTTGATGTCCATTTTTCAGTTTTGTGAGCTTGAATGTTATTTGACCTCTCTGAATTCTTGTTTCTCAATGTATACAGTGATGTTAATAATTACTGCATTTTTTTCTCCACTGCAAAATGAACATCATAGTATCTACCTGTAGTGAATTGAATGACAATTTTCTGTAAATATGCTACACCCTAGACCCAGAATCTGTGAATACGTTACTTTACATGTTAAGGGATTTGGCAGATATTATTCAATTAAGGGTTTTGTGATAAGATTAGCCTGGATTACCGAGATCGGCCCTTTGTAGTCACTGGGGTGTTTATAGGTGGCAAGCAGAAGGATCAGATGTAAGGATAGAGAAGAATTGGATGATACACTTTGAAAATGAAAGGCACCAAAAGCTGAGGAACAGCTTCTAGTTACCTCTAGAAGCTGAAAAAACGAAGAAACAGATTCTCCCTGGAATCTCCAGAAGGAAAACAGGTCAACACATACCTTGATTTTAGTCTGGTGGAACTGATTTGGGACTTCTAAAATACAGAGCTATAAGAGAATACATTCGTATTGTTTTAAGTCACTGCATGTGTGGTAATTAGTTACAATAATAGAAAACTAATACATTTCTTCACAGTGATTTGCAAAGATTAAATAAAATAGCCCATGTATGGTTCCTAGCTTAGCTCCTAGAACATACAGTGTTCAAAACAATTTCTTCTTATTGACTGTATATTGACAGCAACATAACAGAAAATTATTTTAGAAATGTCTGTAAAATATGAATAATATGGTCTGAGTAAAGGCAAATATTTTACAAATAGCTATGTTATTTCAATAACTTCGAGGCTTATTTTTCTTTGCCTCCAATTCTTACCAAGAGAAAGTCATGAAAGTGTATGAGATATCATAATTACCCCAGTACTCACTTGCATTTTGGCTATAGCTCTTTTTTCACTAAAAAAGCTTGGAAGAAGGAGGGAGGCATGACGCTGTACAATAACCAATTTATAGATGTGTTATAACATGCCTATGGAAAGCTTAACAGTTTACAGAAGAAATCACCATCATAGCTAACTCTATCAAGCAGTCTGTGCTGGTTCTGTATTTTTTATATATTGATTAATTTGTTTTATCACAAATCTCTGAGGTAAGTATTACTATGGCCATTTCACAGATAAAGAAAGTGAGATATAGATAATTTAAGTAACTTGATTGAATTCACACAACTAAGAATTGAATAGTGAAACTGCTAATCCGTGTTGCCGTTACACATAAGAAAGTATTTTAAAATACAGTCTCAGGCTGGGGTGCAGTGGCTCATGTCTCTAATCCAAGAACTTTGGTAGGCAGATGTGAGGGGCGGGTTTGAGATCAGTCTGGGCAACATGGCAAGACCTTGTCTCTACAGTAAATCAAAAAATTATCCAGGCATGGTGGCACACGCCTGTAGTTCCAGCTATTTGGAAGGCTGAAGCAGGATAGCCTGTGCCCCGCAGATGGGGGCTGTAGTAGCTGTGAGCATATATATATACATATATTCTCATTCAGATTCCAAGTTTTTTCTTTCCATTTTCCATTGGTTCATCATTTGTTCAAAATTTTATATAACAGAAAATGCAAATTTAAACACCAAATTCATTTGTTTCTTCTAGGCAGCCATGTTCACTTTGTATGTGATGAATTTGGAACTTGATTTAATTTGGTAAGCAGAGCCCAACGTGTTATTTTATAATATATGCCTCCTTGGTGTTTTATGAATCCATGGTAGAAGGTAATGGGGAGAATCTCTTCTTTCACAGTTGTTGCTGAGAAGTTGGGCAGGCAGAGTGTGACGTTTTTTCTTTACTAAAACTCTAGCAGGTATGGCCTATAGATATGCCAGTTCTAGATGAGGAAAATGGGAAGTTAAGTCCAAGAGAATACACCAATATACTGAGATGACCAGATAACTCTGACTACCGAGCCAGGTTTTCTAAACTACTTTGCACTCTTTCCTGTCCACACACTCACACATGAGTCCAGCTTCATGTGACCCACTTTTCCTTTTCTTTTCTTTCTTTCTTTTTTTTTTTTAATTTTGAGTTGGAGTCTCACTCTGTCACCCAGACCGACCTGCTGGGCTCTGGCCATCCTTCCACTTCAGCCTTCAAAGTAGCCGGAACTACAGGCGAGCGCTACCACGCCCGGCTAATTTTTTTGATATATTGTAGAGATGAGGTCTCTCTAAGTTGCCCAGAAGGGTCTCACACCCACGGGCTCAGGCAAACCACTCACCTCAGTCTCCCAAAGTGCAGGGTTACAGGCTAAGTCACCGAGCCCAGCCACCTACTTTTCTTGAACAACAGATCTGAATTCAAGTGAAGAGGAGCATGGCATTTGGTCTGTAGTTGGGTCTCATTGTTAATCCCATAAGGAAAATATCTTATTATGAATAACACCTGTTATTGTTTTCATAATGATGACATCCTTTTTTTTTTTTTTTTGTAGAGACAAATTCTTGCTCTGATGCTGAGCTGGAGTGCAGTGATGTCATAATAGCTCACTGCAGCTTTGAACTTCTTGGCTTAAGTGATCCTTGGCTAAGGCTCCTGCTTTAGCCTTCCAAAGTGCTGGGTTGAACACATGTCACCATCAGCATCTAGGTCACATTTTCAGGAGAAAGGACTAGATGAATAATTGTGGGAAAAAAATTTTTCAACTAATGTTTTAACACATTACCATAAAGCACATTCAGCAGACATGGTTGCTCATGCCTGTAATGCCAGCTAACTCTTTGGGAGGCTGAGGAGGGAGGATCACTTGAAGTCAGGAGATCAAGACCAGCCTGGGCAACATAATGAGAATCCATCTCACAAAAAGAATATGTAAATAACACAAAATAATATATAAATAAAACACAGAAACAATATACACATAAATGTATTAAGCACAATCAAAACAATTGTGTGTGAACTATTATGAGTCATAAATACTAGTCACAAGTGATACCATAAATTAAGAATTTAAAATGTGTAATCTCACATTAGTCTATGTTAAACCCACATACTCTTGAACCAGACTGGCTGGGTTCAAATCCAATATCCATCACTTATTAGCTCTGTGGCCTTAGACAAATCATTTGACCTCTGTGCCCCTGAGAAGGGATGTAATGATACAACCAGTTTTATAGGAAGGATATAGAATTATGAGGATTATATATAATTATGAGGGTAAGGTGATATTGTAATGTGCTAAGAATATTGCTTAGCATAAAGTGAGGATGTACACTATGGTTTATTTGGGGTATTATCTGGGATGAATAAATTAAGAAAAGACATACATTCACAGAACACCCTATTGATGTCACTCCTAAAATCCCTGATTTTAAAATCCAAGATACAAAAGTTTAGCATTTGTTCTGAGACCTGCAGGACAGAGGGGAAGAGGGAATCTCATGTTTAATATTCAATATTCTGACCTTTGGGAAAAAGAACTAGAATCTCCCATCTCATGTGCTTTCTCAAGCAGTTTCCTAAGATGCTTGTGTATTTATCTGATTTTCATGTGAGAAAAACTGGATTACTTGTAACGTTGAACACAAGTACAACCACCAGTGAACTGGCAAAGAGTCAAGGTCAGGAGTAATTCTTAGAATAGAACAGTCTACTACTGAAGAAAAGCAAAAAGAAAATTCTAACTTCAATCTCAAGCTAGAAAAGCTGATATTGGTTTGACTTCTTATTACTGCAAACATTTTAGCTCCTGACTCCTTCCTACGAAAAATGTTATTTGTAGCTTTTTGTTGTTGTTGTTGGATTTGGAAAGCTGGACTTCAATGTCTAGGCCACTATTTTTTTTCGCAATTCTGAAACCTTCCTCAGAGCTTTGCTGGCCTATTTTACTTTGTCAGATTTTTTTTTCTGCTTCTCTAATTGATTTGCCGTGTAACTCAAAAGAAGGGTTCTGAGGGCTTTCTTTTTTGGTGGCTTGCCATTGAAACTAGTTGAAGGGATGATTCTAAAAATATGTCCACAGTCCTTTGCACCTTTCAAGATGATTCAGATTACCTGATTACATGAAAAATTCATCCATCTTAAAATTCTTCCAAAATGTGAAGATAATAAAAATCATTCAATATTTTAAATAATTAAAATTTTTTACCTAGCATGTTTAACCAAAATAATTTAGATTCTGCCTATAAATAAGACTCATTAATATTTTTTCAGATAGATTGATTCCAGCTTTATATTTTCTGAGAAAACCTATCTCAAAAGTCACCTTTATTTTGGACCAGTTTAGTAGACCTTCTCAATTATATATTTTTTCATTTCCCACTCTACTTTGTTTATCATCAAATTACTTTTCTTGTCCATTAAATATTCCTAATGGTGATAGTGAAACTGATTGTTTCTGTAGTGAGTTTTCTGTGGACTTTATTTTTTTATTATTGGTGGCAGCGTGAGATTGAGTGGGGAAGGGGAAAGACCAGAAAAGAATCTCTTTCGTTTCAAAAACACTGTTCACAGTGATTAAAAGGAGAGCATATTCTTATATTTAAAAAATGGATTTCTCTTCTATGCACAGATACAAAGTCTTCCTTATAGCTTGAATGTGTATGTGAAATGAACTTTCATTTGCTTTCTTTCTTTCCTCTTTTCCATTTTTCTCTAGCAATAACTATACCGACTGACAAGAAATTTTAATTTCTCATTTGATCCAGCCATTTATTTCTGCATGAATTAATATTAGATTCAAATCTAAATGTCTGATATCATTTAAATGCATGAACTGGGTGTTGACATTTCTGATTTGCTTCTGGTCAAGACCAGATGCAATGTGTAGATATGATCTCAGTCATATGCATATACATACAAACTACAGAATTAAAAAACAATAATCTTCTAGAGAAGAGATAGAACACTACTAACATTATAGAAAAGATGAAATTGACACATTATTACATTTAAAAATATGGTAATGACATCTAATACTGTTTAGAAGCTTGTAAATATTAGTTGATTGAATGGATTCCTTGAGTATATTTTAGCATAGAAAAAAATTATGTTTTATTAGGGTACAATAAAAGATAAATATTGAAATTAGAAGTCATAGTATTAGGAGCATAGTCAAAGTCTATTCAGTGACAATCCACAAATCCACTATTAAAATCAAAATATATTATTTTTATAATTATGCGACCATTTTTTGGGAGAAAAGAAGATGATAGCTTATTATTTTCATTTTTATTGCTATAATTTAAATTTGAAGCATTATATATTCTGATGAATTATTATTAGATCCTTTGTGAAAATCAATGGCATCTGACTTGGTGTAAGAGTTTTTTCTTTTTTTTGAGTTGGAGTCTCACTCTGTCACCCAGACTGGAGTGCAGTGGCCGCTCCTGGCCACCGCAGCCTTGACCTGCTGGGCTCCGGCGATCCTTCCGCCTCAGCCTTCCAAGTAGCTGGAATTACAAGCATGCGCTACCACACCCAGCTGATTTTTTGATTTATTGTAGAGATGAGGTCTCACTGCCCAGGCGGGTCTCGAACCCGCAGGCTCAGGCAATCCACTCACCTCAGCCTCCCAAAGGCATGGGATTACAGGCTGAGCCACTGAGCCCGGTTAGAGTTTTTCTAGAATAAACATCTTCAGTGACTCTCACAGGGTCACACTGCGAACTAATCTAAGAATGAAGAACTGAACTAAAAATCATGGGCAAGTCATTGATTATTTCATAGAGATCCAGTGTTGATTTTCTTTTCATTAAAAGGGCAGCAGACTCAGGGAATTTTGGCAGTGTCTCTGTACATTACTTAGAGCCGTGTCTTCTTTAGAGATGTGACAACTGAATCCCAAAGGAGAATTATCTACAACCTTTGCCTAACCAGGAGTGAATCATGTATTATTAATTAAAAAATTATATTGTGTGTATTAAGTTTCTCCAGAGAAATGGAATCCACAGGATGCATATAAATATAGAAAGAGAACTAGTATAAGGAGTGAGCTCATGAGAGTATGGAACAGAAGAATTCTAGTATTTGTAGTTGGCAGCCTGGAGATCTAGAGAGCAGGAAGACAAGTCTACTCCAGAGACATTTCCTTCATCATTTCCTCATGTTAGACAGAAACAAACGTGGACTGAGATCCCAGGTTCAAGAAACACTGCATTATGTTTTCTAAATTAAAATAATTCCATAGTATCAGAGAGGGGACTGTGGAGTAGGGGAAAAGAAGAGAGATAAATGTTGACCCACTCTGCAATTATATGATGAACAGATTCTGGAGACATAAGGTACACCAGGTAACTGCAGCTAACTATGATGTAATGTATATTTGAAAATTGCTGAGAGAGCAAAACTCAAGTGTTCTCAGCACACACACACACACACACACACACACACACACACACACACACACACACAAATGGTAACTAGGTGAGGCTACTTAGTTGTGTCAGTTAGCTTAATAATGTGTGTGTATGCAAAAAAAAAAATCTGGGTATGCACCTGAAATACACACAATGCTTATTTGTCTATCATACCTCAATAAAGCAGGGAGGGGGAGGATTATCCCAGTTTGGTATGCACCTGTTATAGTTGGCCAGGAATTCCATTTTAATTATGTATTGGGAGATGCCCACAAGGTTTCTTCTGGAGATGTTCAAGTATCTGAAGAGGAATACAGGGCGTCTATCAGACAGGAGCAGAGACTCCATTTTTCTGTATTTCGTCATTGGTTCAACCCCCAAGCCACAGAGCTCTCTAATCTCTGTCAGGCATGCACTGTTATATAACTTCCAAACCATTGTTTCCCTCTCTTTTTTATTTGTTACATAAGTATGTGTTGCTCACAAGTCTGAGGTCAGCTACTGCTCTGCTGGGTGGCTCTGGGATCCGGGTCTGCTGGAGGTATTGGCTTCCTGTTAGCTGAGCTAGCTAGGAGTGACCACTGACAGGGCTCCACTTCACATAACTACCCTCGCTCCATCAGCCTGGCCAGAGCATGGTCCTACACACCCTGATCTCATGCTGCTCAGCCTCCCAGAGCTTAGGTGTCCATCCATACACCAACCCTGTGCGTTGGTGTGGGTACACACTGACGACCCCACTTCCAGCCTCCTCTGGACCTGAAGTCAGTGATTTCCTCTTCCCTCTTCAGTCTGGAAAAACTTAACTTCTTTTCTCCAGATGATTTAGTTCCGACCTTTCTACATTCCACCTCCACCGCTGGATAGAAATAAGTCGATTTCTCAAACAATAGAACCTCAGTGAGACTTATCTCCTGGGTGCTGGTGCTTTGAAATTGCAATTTTAGGTCCTGCAGTACAAACACCCTCATAAACCCTTTTCACATAACAGCCAAGACTGGAAACACATACACTTTCCTATTTATTCTAAAGAAGCAAGCACAAAACACCAATTGATATTTCAGCAAAGTATTTTACTGCTTTGTGTACAAAAGAAGAGGGAAACAATAGAAAAATAATAAAGAAAAATTCCTTTGGTGGAACTGGCGAATCTTTAAAAATGAATATCAGAACTTGTTGAAATTTTTAGTGCAGGAAGGAGTCCCAGAAGATCACCTAGTTCGGTGGTTTTACATTTTCTTGAGGCGTTAATTTGTTTCTTTGTGTGAAATCTTACTTGAAAATCAAAACCAGTGAAACTGAGCCACAACTGCAGCAACAGAAGAGTGGTGAGAGGGTTTCATGGAACTCTTAGGGCTCTCCAGGTCCTCTTAGAGATCAGCTTCAAGACCATCGGATGCACCTGTGTTGGAGAGAGGGAATGTGAAGCCTAAACAGACGACAGAGTCCAGTTAAGGCCACAGTTTTAGCAAAACAAGACCTGAATCCATAAACCTTTCTGCCACCCCAGATGTCCTAGGTCAGATTAGCTGGCAGCCAGCACCACACCCAAGCCCTAACTTTGTGACCCTTGTGTATCCTTCTTGTAACTTAGGTGGTACAGCAACCACAGTATTAGAGAGAACTGGTCTACCATGTGAGGTCATATTTTTCTTGCAATAATTTTTAAGTGATTTCATGAAGTTTTTATTCCCTGTAGAATTTTAAATGAGGCAGCTGGCTTATTTTTGCTTTGAAGTACTTTTTTGTTTTCAGTTTATCTTCTAAGGTGTTTTTATTTCATCTAGCCTCTCCACCAGTAGTTCTCCCTTTTGATCTTTATATCAGAAGGTCTAATAGCATTGCAACCTCCCAAACTGGTGATAAAGCACCTGGCTGAATTTGAACCGTGCTCATCGCCTCCCTGAAACAAGCGCATGCTTTTTATTTATGTGCCAAATTTCCACTGCCTTAAAGGAGGACAATATTTAAAGGGTAGTAAGGGATAAGAGAGGATCTTGATACCACCAGATGAAAATGCAGTTTACTGAGGCAGTTTCTAGAGCACAGGTCTCAGAATTGCACTGAAGCCTTAATTATTTCCCGGGGTTTGCATGAAATATGAAGGCCTCTCACTTAGAGAAGTCATTTAGGCTTTTTTGTCTAACCTATAAAATAGCAAGCTTCTCTCTGGCCT
Source organism: Carlito syrichta (assembly GCF_000164805.1). NCBI lineage: Eukaryota > Metazoa > Chordata > Mammalia > Primates > Tarsiidae > Carlito > Carlito syrichta. Next base: position 273,998 of record NW_007247304.1, on the reverse strand, counting down.
TGCTTTGCCTGTGGCTTTGTTTGGCATGCTGAGCAACTCTAATTCAGCTTGTAAGTTACTCCTTTCCATAAATGGCAAAGGTGTTTTTTTTTTATTCTGCTGCCATACACATCCAGAAAGTAAAGAACTTAATTTCTTTACTGTGAATTTATACTTAGCTAGTACTTCTAATGCACTTTTTTTTTTGACAGAAAAGTGAAAGTTACCCAATTCAAATGGACTAAATTGTACTTCATGTGTGTAAAGTGCTCACAATTACATCTATTAGTCATGACTCTGGGAGGCTTGGTATTGTAGCAGATTTTAGGAACACAGTGATTTTCTCAAATGCAGAATCAAAGTGGCAGGACTGACATATCTAGTTTATTACTCTCCCATAGCTTTTGTTTCTAAAACTACAGTGGTAGATGGGTGTTACTATATTGCTCTCAGGAAGTTGTGACACATATTCAGATCTTTTAGATGTTTGTGTGCGATGCTGTTTTTCCTACAGATTTCAAAATGTTTATGATAAGTCAGAGAGATGGGACTCACATTTTTCTGTTGATAGAAGAGACAAAGAAAACGAAGAGGTCAAGTGATTTGCTTGGAAACAGAAAAACCATGGTAGAACCGAAGACAAAATGGGTTTACTTCCTTCTACACTTGACCACGACCAAATCTTTCTTCAGGTAGCTCTAAAAAACAAACAAAGAAAAAACCTATTTTGAAATAATTGCAGATTCACAGGAAATTATTATTAAAAAGTTAAAAGAGGTTTTATTTGTCCTTCACCTCCTTTCCCCATTGAGAACATCTTGTGTAACTGTAGTACAATATTACAACCCGGAAACTGACATTGGTAAATCTAAGAACTTTTTTCAGATTCACCAGTTTTGCATGAATTTGTAAGTGAATATTTCTACAAAATGTTATCACAAGTGTACGTTCACATAACCATCACAATCAAGATATAGAGCTATTTCCTGACCTCATGTCAACTTTTTATAACCACACTTACCTCCTCCTTTTTTTTAAGTGCACTCAAATGTTGCCATGATCAATATTTGTAATAATGACTTTGTTTTTGTTTTTTTAAACATTTTCTGATCATTTTGTGTTTTGCACATTAAAATGGACATCCATGTTCTGGCCACTAAATTTGATTCCAGCATTAGTAGCTTGGTAGGCTCTTACTTCCTAAGAAGTCCTCTATAGATTTGTGCATAAATATTTATGACAGTGGCTATGAAGAAGAGCATCTGTGTAGTTATGTAACCTAGAAGGGATGAAACAGTCAAGCAGTAGTTATTAGATCCTCTTACAATCACTCGGTGGGAACATCTATACTCCCACTTCTGCCCCTTCTGTTTGCCATAGGAAAGCAGTTTAGCAGGTCACTGGCTGTAGAAAGAGAGATAGCCCAATAAAACCCAGAGGGCACTGAGCAGGAAGGGAGGAAAATTAGGTTCATAATAAAGACAGGCTGAAAGTGAATGAGAACAAGCAGTTAAGGCTTTATGCCAATCTTTTCCCTTCTGAGATGGTTCCAGAATTTAGCTAACTTTTTTTTAGTATCACAAGTGATAAGACAAAATATACACAGCTTGTATGCTATGCATGTGTGATATGTACACATATGTGTTCTTATATGTCATAAATATGAATATAGTAAGAGGGATTTATCATTTGAACATAGAACTGTTCTTAGGAGTCAAAATTCTACAAGTCCCAATATAATATGTATACATGGATAGGTATGTAGGATGTTGAGGGTCATTATTGTGATGCTCAGAAGTATTAGGCCGAACAGCATTTGTACAAAATTTCACTTGCCATCATCTAAATTTGATTGATTGAAAAGAGCTTGCTGGCAGCTGTTCGTTATTTTTCATTAGGCTCAGGTAAAATGTGAACAAAATATATGTGTCGCTGTGGAAAGGAAAGGTGAGCTGTGCGGTTATGAGCGCATGAAGAAGAGTGGTTTTGGGTCAAGAATTTTATCCTTCATCAGGGAGCCTTTTCCTAAGCTCAGTATGTCCCCCATCACAAAGTGAACAAAGGATGAGCTTAATGATAGTCATCTATCAGCTAGCCACATTTCAAGTCTCAAGATCCTGTTATTCCCAGTGCTCCATGACTTGACAGGGCTAATTGTATAATTACAATACTACCGTAGCCACTCTTAATGGACTTTTGCTGGCAAGGACCAGAACTGGGGACTCTGATGATTATTGCCCCAAGCAAGCATATTAGCATGAATACAGCTTATTAATGGTACTGCTATGCTAGAAATGGTAGTCCATGAGGTCCAAGGCAAAGATTTTTGTTATAAAGGCTCTTGGAGATTAAGTGCCAGAATTGAGTTGAGGCTAAAATTATTTCATTTTTTAAAGTAAAATGAATAATATCTCACATATATTTTTACATCTTTTCTGGAGCCCACTCAGATTTATCAAAGTTATTCCCCCAAAATGAAATGGAGTTTATAAAGCTTTCATGGAGAATTCACTAAATACCGACTAAAAGAATACCCTTAAGCTAATTTCCATTCAAGGCTGAAGATTTCCATGAAAATCTAGCTACTATGGGCGGTGTGGCTGTAGTGATATCAGTACTGTTCTTAATCTGGGTGTTGGTTACATGGATGTATCAAGTTTGTGAAATTTTATTGAATTATATACTTATGGTATGTGCTTTCTCTACTTTATGTTTTCATACTGTAAAAAGATGTTGAGTCTAGCTGTTTATATTTTGCTTTAAATATTTTAGATGGCTGTTTCTTTAAAGTTTTGCCATATTAAGTCACAACATCAGCTTGAAATGACTCCTTTTCTACTATAGACTAGAAGAATGAAGGGCCAATCTAGAATTTGGGAAATCCAAAATCAAGAGTATATGGCCAAAGGTCCTTTGAGGTGGGGCTGGGAAAATTTCAGAAGTTCCTTTTAGCCCCCATGTGCAAGCCCTTGATTGATTCTGAAGAACCCTTTTTTTTTTTTTTTTTTTTTTGAGTTGGAGTCTCACTCTGTTACCTAGACTGTGGAACAGTGGCATGCTCCCGGCGACCACAACCTCGACCTGCTGGGCTCCGGAGATCCTTCCATCTCAGCCTTCCAAGTAGCCAGAACTACAGGTTCACACTACCATGCCCGGCTAATTCTTTAGGTTTATTGTAGAGACAAGGTCTCACCAAGTTGCCCCACGGGCTCAGGCAATCCACTCTCCTCGGCCTCAGTCTGGAATTACAGACTGAGTCACCAAGCCCCACTGACCAAGGCTTCTGTGGAATGGGTTGCCTTGTCATACTTTGGTTTCACATAGATCTTCAACAACAATTCATGGTGATAACAACCATGGAAAGTTGTAGCATTTATGTCTCGTTAACCTTGTTCATGAAAGATCAGTGTTATAGCAATAAAAATAGCTAACATTTGCATTGAGGTCATGCAAATGAAGTTCATGGAGTACCTTTATTTTACAACAAAGGTATGAGGTCGCAACTATTTTATGTTTAAATAAGTTAATATATGCAAAGTGCCAACACAGTTTATACTAGCACGCCTATACATAGCTATTATTATTATAATCATTCTTGTTACTATTGTTCACTATCTTCTTATTTTAGGTTCAAAAACTGAGTATCAAAAGAAATCATATAATGTATTCAGGGTCACACAGCTAATAAGCATGTAAGCATGGAGCTGTGATTCCGTCCAGATAGTCTTCTCCTCAGTTTGACCTAGACATTGCCTTTTTCAGGGTCTCTTTCAGGACCACGATATTGCATAACTCTAGGAACAGATCAAGGCAACAACCTCAGAATGATGGTATCCATGCCTAATTGATTTTTCCCCTTAATTAGATAATTAAGGAAAATATTTCTTGTTTCCTATCATAATCAGCAACATTTGAAGTATAAAATTTACCAAGGGCAGGCATCTTGTACTATAATTTGGGAGAGAGGTAGAAAAGCACAGAATATGTATATCGAATAATGACTTAAAGTACTCCTAGAATCACTATCCTAATCATAGTTACGCTTGTTATTATCCTTCCATGATAATTTTCTATTAAACCATGACCAGGTGGGGTGATAGTTTACTCCATTACTGCTTTTCTTTGAGAACTTATCAGAATAATCCACGACACCTATATCATCATGAAATCAAAATGTCTCTAGCAGTGAGACTTTAGCCGGGTGACTTTTTACAGGACAGTAGTCCCTCCATACTTATGTTCCTGTTACAGGTACCCATGATGTCATTCACAGGTGCCTGAGGTTTCTGGCCACAAAGTCTTCACATTTTCACAGTCATTGTGGTAGAAGTAGCAACAAAACTTTTTCTTTTTCTTTTTTAACTTGCATTCCCCAAAAGATTGACTTGGAAAAACATTATTGAAAACCTCTTTTAAATCAGATTCAAGATATTACAGCAGTGCCTGCTAGGGTCTGTCAACATTTCCATTATAAACCCATATTTTCCAGGTTTATTACTTGCCTGTGAAATTTTCCTTTGGACTGTGATACAGCATACAGAACTTCAGCCCAAAGCAATTTTGATTATCATCACTCAAATATTGAGATTCTCCAAGTTATGATTTTTTTTTTTAAAAAGTCACAAAAGTAAAGTACTTTAGGGGACACCCACACATTTAAGTCCTTTATAAAATACAACATTAAAAACAATTTGTTCTTCATACGAAACAAATAACTAAAATCTCAAGGCCAGAAGAAGAAATTTTGTGAGGCCAAATGGATTTATTTCTTAGATTTGGAGGTCTGATTTAATATTTAGATTGAGATTTTTTAATATTACTACAATGAGCTTTAAAGAAATTGGCACCATATGAGTCTAAAAGAAATGGATTGCAGGCAAAAGAGAATTATAATAAAGACTGAAAATGCAAAACAAAGAAGTTGTATTCTCCAAGCTACTGATGTTACTGCCACTGGAGATAGTGTCTTTGTTTTTTTTGTTTTATTGTTTGCTGTTACTCCTGGTGAGTGCGGGAAAGACTGACAGGCAACTTATAAACCGAAAAAACATGGGGGTGGACTACTACAATCAGAAATTTTGTTGGTAAAGCAACCCCCATTGCAACAAAATAATTAAATTTCTTGTCAACAGAAATTGCACATTGGAAGTTCTACATTTTTCTATCCCCAGAACGTAAGCAGGAAAAAATATGGATCACCTCATTTTGCCAACTTACTTTTTCACCACTCTAAATATGAGTTGTTTAACAGAAAAATACTACATAGTGTGTACTTCTCTGTGTTGGGTTGCAGGAATCTAAAAACCTCTATTTTGGGGCCAGATAAGTGGGTGAATTAACTATGCTCCATGTCCTTGAAGAGTTGTGACTTTAGGACTCAACATAGATCACTCCTGGGGGAGTTTTGGTCATTAATAATTCTAAAGCACTTGAAAATGCATTCTTGTTTATTTAAAGGGAAATGTATATTTCAAATATAATGGGAGATTAAGAAAAAAAGACTTTCTACTCCCTTGGCCGCTCTTAGTCAATTCCGTCAAATAATATTACCAATTTTCTCACATGACCAGAATAAATTTTTTTTTTTTGATTTGGGGTTTCACCTTGTTGTCTAGGCTGCAATGCAGTGGCATGATCACGGCCTCCACCTCCTGGGCTCAGGAGATCCTTCCTCCTCAGTCCCCGCCCTCATTCACTGGGGCTACAGGCAGATATCACTATGCCTAGCTCATTTTGTTTTAATTTTTTGTAGAGATGAGGTCTTGCTGTGACGCTCAGATTGGTCTCAAACTCCTGGGCTCAAGCAGTCGTCTCACCTTAGCCTCCCGAAGGGATGGGATTACAGTTGTAGCCAACGTTCCTGGCCTGGAATAAAATTTAAAATGTAAACTTTCTGGACATCTTGTAACTTTGTTTCCTATTTTCACTAATATATGAAATGTAGCCCATTAAATATTAAGAAAAATAGTCACCCAAGTTAGCACAACGTATGACAGACCCATGGAAAAGAGTCTGGGCAAGTCATATGAATCACAGTTACACTGGAGGTAGTCAGACTAACAGGGAAAGAAGCGGTGGAGGAAAAAGGTGTATAGAAGTCACAATCCAGGAAGAGCCTTCCCCCTCCTTTTATTCTCTCTACACTGTCACAACCGGCCGCCCAGAGCAAAGAGATAGTTTTCCTTGGCTTGTTTAGAGAAAGAATATCCAGGGGAAGCCACAAAGGACTGCTTCATTCTGATGCCCAAGCAGTCTGGCACGAAGGAAACTATTCAAGCAACCTGCAGGCCATGTGCTATGTTTATCTTTCTGCCTAAGGCACTCACCAATTATGGAGCTATAAATGTAAGCTGATTCCTCTTCCAGTGGTGAAAGTAAAGGACTTCAGGAGTACTTTTCTATGCTCCAGTTTACTAAGGAGGATGAAGAGTTCCTAGGCGAGTGCAGGTGATCATTCAAGAAGAACCTCAAGCCGGGCTCGGTGGCTCAGCCTGTAACACCGTGCTTTGGGAGGCTGAGGTGAGTGGATTGCCTGAGCCTGCAGGTTCGAGACCCTCCTGGGCAGCGAGACCTCATCTCTACCATAAATCAAAAAATCAGCCGGGTGTGGTAGCGCATGCCTGTAATTCTGGCTACTCGGAAGGCTGAGGCAGAAGGATCGCCGGAGCCCTGCAGGTCGAGGCTGCGGTGGCTGGGAGTGGCCACTGCACTCCAGTCTGGGTGACAGAGTGAGACTCCAACTCAAAAAAAAAAAAAAGACCCTCAGACAATCGAAAAAATCTAAGTGATGGAATCAATACTCGTATAAAAAAATGTGAACCCTACTTTCACCATGTAGTACATCTTTGGTTTTGATCCAGATAATCTTTCTACAATTCACACTCCTCATTGGTAAAATGATGATAATACAAGTATTAACCTGCTAGCGGTGGGTTAACGTAACTCAGATATCAGTTAACATGCTCAGAGAATTTTGTTTAATGCAGTGCCTGATGCACAGCAATGGTGTAATGATGCCTTGTGCATAATAAAAGATTGATGAACTTCACAATGATAGTATTGATGGAGATATTATAGTTAACAAATAGAACTAACTAGCGTAGAAAAGAAGAGTAGGAAAATATTCATCAGTGAAAATTGCCACTGCTATGAGCATCTGCATTTGCTCCTTTGAATAAAGGCCTCACGAGGAACATAGAGAATAAAAGGATTTAGACAACCTGTTACAAAGACATCTACCTCAAGGTTGAGCTTTGGTTCTTCTTTGACCATTGCTAAGGAAAAAGCCTACATGATTGGACAAGACTATTCAGGGACAGATGGTCTTTCTAGGTTTAAAAGAAGACCAGTCAATTCAACAAGTTTAACTGCAGGTTATGGTGAAACAAATAAGACAATTAAAATAATAGAACTATATCTCCAGGACTTGAACTTCAAAGCCCTGAATAGGAAATTAAGAGATATTCCATGTTTGCACAAAAAAGCAGCATGATTTCTTCTTACTATTTTATTTTGAAAAGAAAAAAGGATTTGGAAGTGAACAAGTAGTCTTATAAACATAATTCAAGAGCGGAATTTTTTTTTTTTTTTAATTTCATGGCTTATCAGTGTTCTCGCATCCTGGTAAAGAAATAGTATGCATCTCTCTTGAAAATCAAGAAGAGGCCGGGCTCAGTGGCTCATCCTGTAATTCCAATACTTTGGGAGTCCAAGGCCAGTGAATCGCCTGAGCCCGCAGATTTGAGACCAGCCCAGGCAACTTGGCAAGACCTTGTCTCTACAGTGAATCAAAATTTAGCTGGGTGTGGTAGCGCCTATAATTCTCGCTATTTGGAAGGCTGAGGCGAAAGGATTGCTGGTGGCCAGCAGGCCAACGCTGGGATGGCTGTGAGTGTGCCACTGCCACTCTCGCCTGGGCAATGGAGTGAGACTCTGGCTCAAAAAAACAAACAAACAAATAAACAAACAAACAAAAAACGACCAACAAAAGTATATTTGACTGGAAATGTCTCTATTTGACCAAAGGAACTTCAAAGAAAATAGTGAGAGAACACATTTTACCCTTTCCCCAGCAAAGAAAATGGCAAGTGATGCAGTTTCTTAGACATACTCAGAAAGAAAAAGACAGAGAAAATCGACCCCTTCCTCTAGAAACTAAGGAATATATGTATATATATTTAATATAATCATAATTATATTAATGGATACAGTTAAGTCCTCAATGTCGCAGGTAGGGTCTTAGAAACTGCCATGACTTTAAGCAAAATGACCTACTATATGCCCTGGGAACTGAACTCTTGTGTATACCAATTAACCTATGGCAAAATTGATTTGGTTATACAGTAACTTGTTTTGCTTAAAGTCAGTTTCCAAGAACCTATCAGCAACATTGAGGACTTACTGTACTACCAGGTATAAATTTAAAAGAACAACCACTAGAGAATTGTTTAATACCTGTTGGGGAGAAAATATCCCTTAGTGATCCTATTCAGAGTCAAAACTCAGCTTAACTGCCATCACCTTTTTAAACATTTTCCAGCCCGCGGGTTCGAGACCCCCCTGGGTAACTTGGCGAGACTTCTTCTCTACAATAAATCAAAAATTAGCCAGGCATGGTAGCGCATGTCTGTAGTTCCAGCTACTTGGAAGGCTGAGGTGGAAGGATCGCCGGAGCCCAGCAGGTCGAGGCTGCGGTGGCCGGGAGCGGCCACTGCACTCCAGTCTGGGTGACAGAGTGAGACTCCAACTCACTAAAAAACATTTTCCAGTTTCTTCTCTGTCCCTGTCAGGTGTTTGGTTCCCCCTGGATGCTTTCATAGGACTTAAGACATTGATTTCATTTATTCCATTGTATTGCAATTTTTTGTACAGTTGGTCACTCCTACGGGACGGCGATTCTTGAAGGGTTAAGCACTATGTATTATTTGTATTTGTGTTTCTAACAGTTGGCACAGTGTTTGCTGCAGCATAAGTGCTCAAAATAAGTAAATAGTGAATAAATATATATGTGTGTATATATATTGCCACAATATGTATGCATATATATAAGATTGGGCAAGGCAGGGACAGTATTTATGGGTGCAGGTGCAGATATCTTTATACTAATACTTAGAACATGGATAATGAACAAAATGAGCTTGCATTGTTTACACAGGCAATAAATTTGATGGCAGTATCACCAAGACTTGTTAGACTGTAACTTAATGGACATTTCACATGATTTATGGCTACATTAAGGATGTTCACAAGAAAACAGCATATCAAATCAAGGACAAATTATGAAGGCTGGCAAAAACTTGAGAATAACGTCACAAAGCCTAACGTGCTGAACGAATTGAGGTTGTGTAGAGTGCAATGAGCAATGCAAAGGACATCGAAATCAAAAGTTAAAGTTTTTAGCATAAGAAAGATTGCTCATTGTTTGGGGGAACATCAAGACATGATAAAGGGAACCTCATAATAATAATGATAATAATAATAATAACCTCCTTTCTTATTTCTGCCTTCTCTCTTAGGGAGGATCATCTTCACACTCGGAAGGTTAGCTGAGGCATGTTTAGTATGGCATTGAAACAACATACCAGTGAAGAGATAAATAGAGTCACAGAGTCACTCAGTCCTTTAAATAAATTCAGATGAATTCTATTCCAAGGTAGCAGAGGGATCTGTGGTGTGCTCTTGGAACCCTTTCCAGAATTCTTGAGGTATTGTAGAAAGCAGGAAGGGGGCCAGGAATCTTTAAGTATGTGAATATTCATATTTTTAATGCAGAAAGACAAATCATACCTGATTCACTAGTTATTAAGCAGAAGGCTTTGAATAATTAGGTAAAGGAGTGCACAAAAAGAACCATACATACTTATTTAAAACAAATTAAATCTTCAGGTTTATTAGATGAATGGACCAGAAAAATTCTTTACTCAAGTTAATCCTTATTTTAGTAAGGAATGGGCAAAGTTTTTACAATTGATGAGAGCAGGGAAAACCATGGGGCAAATTGAGATTTCTCAATTCTGGCTTGATATCAATAATTTTATCAAATAGCTATGATTAATAGAACAACTTAACTTGGGTGACTGGTAGTGTTTTAGAAAATTTATTCTTAGCCTTGTTAGGTCAAATGTTTTATTGATGACAGATGAAAATATGTTATGCTTTAAAAATGTTACAGATTAGATAGAACTAGGAAGAACTGAAAACTTTTTAGATGACAAAATTAAGTGTCCTGTGTATCTCCAGAGTTAGTGCTATAATAAATATGAGTAATATTCCAATTCTTATACATTGTTTCATTTAGTCAGTGCACATAATCAGGATGAAGAGAATTGATTAAACAGTAGTATGTATTGAAGAGATAGTGGTTCTGAACTATAACGGAGTCATTAACTTGTAACATAGTTTAATGGCAGTTGAAGGCTTTCTGTCCTACAACACAACATATTCATATTCATATTAAATACATGAGGATCACAGATGTTCCCTGGGTATCATGTCTCGGTATGCTGTAAATTCTACAAAACTCAGATTAAGGATCTTTTCAAGGGTCCTTTGTTGTGGGCCTTCAAAACACTGTTTCATCTTGAGTCTCCCTCACAGATGTACAATGTCCCGAATCAGAAGATTACTGCTATTATTGTGCTGACTGCACATACGATATTATGTTTATTTGTGGGTCAAATTCAGGTGTAATAAAATTGAAGCAAAGTAATTTAGACTGATGAGTGGTCAGAATATTATATTGCATGAAGGACTTCTTAGGAATTTTATACCCAGGAAAGAGACATCCAGTCATTGGGAGATCAAATTATTGTCTTTAAAATATTGGAGTTGTAATTTGGAAAGAATAAAATTATTTGTCATCCAAAATAGATAGAAAAAAAGGTCAGGAACATAAATTACAAGAAGGAAGATTTTTGGCTCTCTATTGTATAGGGAACATACACTTACTATTTGGATTTATGTAAAGATAGAATAGGATGCTTCATAAAGTTATGATCTCTCTGTCAATGAAAGTATTTAAGTAGAGGCCACCGAATCTCCTGCCCGGGGTATTGTGAAAGGGATACTTACAGGTGGAGGAGGTAGTACTTTATTATCTCTAATGCACCTTTCAAATTTAAGATCCTATGGTTTGATTATATGTTTTGTGGAATATTAAATGACTAAAAATCCTATAATTATTTTTAAAGTAAAAAAGCCATAAGCTTGTATATCATTTCAATTTCTGAAATTATATTTGAAGATGATGGTGCACATATAAAATTTCATAATCTAAAGATTTTTTTTAAAAGTGGTTCTTGAAAATGATTGGAGTAAAAATAAATCAGAGACATTTACATAGAAGTTTCCTTTGTATTATAACTCATTACACATTGCTAAAATAAGAAGTGAACCTCAATCTTGATTTTTCTATTTTCATGAAAGCTTTTAACTCAATTCAGCCTGTATTTTGTGTGGTACAGGCATAAATTTTAAAGTTCACCAAAGTATTTTTAATGTTGAGTTGGACTTTAATGATATATTTGGAAGCTATATTTATCTTAATATCGCAGGAATGTACTTTAAGAAAATACACATTCTTCGACCACCTTCTGTTTTTTTTTTTTTTTTTCTGAATAGAAGTAACATAAAAGTACCTAGAAGTCTAAGGAATTCATTTTGAAGAAAAATATTTTTAAAATGAGGGACCTGAATTAAGAAGGTGGACAGTTTAACATGTTTTAACTCTGAGAAATACTTTTAATATTATCTTATGTCCCTACCTCTCTTGTTCCAAACTACATGTGTTTAAGACATTTTTCTTCACTTATTTATTTAAAAAGAAAAGCTTTTTTACAATTTCAAAACTTTTTAACAAATTATATAAATTCCCAAGCAAATTGAGACAGGCAACCTTACAGCAATCGTGTATTTTATCCTTTGTTCTGTTTACAAAAATCATCATAAGCCATTGTAGCAGAGAGAAGAATGCTTATTTTTACTACTGGGATAATTGAGAAAATGGTGATGTTTTTGAGACTGTCAGGATCTTAGTAAACAGAAATGAGTACAAATCATTGGGAAATTTGACCTCTTTTAAATTTTAATTGTATACTAATTTCCAGGGTAATTAAAAGCATCGGGACTGGTTTTACTCTTACTTTGTGTGTCTATTTTACATTATTCTGGCTTTAATGAAATTTCTGCAACCAAGGAACAAAGAAAAACTTTTGTCCTTCATATTAAAACTGTCTTAAAAGAGTACTTCTTTCTGTTCTACCTTACTTAATAGGTTGGGAAGAGAGGATAGTTGAAAGAGAGGGTGGCGGGTGTGATGTTGCCCTGTGAGCCAGGATACACCAAATAAAGGTTCATAGGCTCTCGAGAAACCCATCTGAGTCCTAAGAATTCAGAGTGAGATATGAGCCAAAGTTGTAACATGAGGGCACATGCCTCAGCTACTCAGTTCTTTACTTCTTACTCCCATTCTTTGATGACTGGTTAATCTTTCATTTCCCTCTCCCTGCATTCTCCTTAATTTCAATAATTCTCTATTCATCTTCATTGATTTGCCTTTTTCTCTCTTCTGGACGTTCACTTTGGCTGTCCCTGATAACTCTCACCTTCCTACACTCTACAACTATTACCTCAGGCATCCCTGCAGTCCAAGGCCCAGAAAGGGTTTGCCTTTTAAATTTTGTTTTTAGTGTCTGAGGACCTGCCTCTTCCCCAGTGGCTAGCCCACGGAATGTCTATGACCTGATTCAGGGGGACGCCACCTTTCACAATTTAGAGTTTCTTTGTTAGTTTGTTTTTATACACAACAACCTTTATCCATTTGTTTTGACAAAGTAAATTATACCAGACTTACATACCATTTTAAATTCACACTTGGTAAATGGAATTTCCTTTCAGATTAAAAATTTATAAATTAGAGAATGCAGCTTATTTTCTTTTGGTGTTCATTGTAATCTCTTCTCCAAGGGCTAGGGCAGGAAATATTAAATATGCCCTAGACCTCAGTTTGTGTTCTTGTTTGCTTTTCCTTTAAGTTTAAAAAAAAAATGAGGGCAATGCATCTTCAAGAACATGTGAAGGCCTTTTAAGATCCATAAATGCTGCTTGTAAATGCATACAATATCATAATTATGATCAACATTCTAAGGCTTCTAAGTTATAAAAATATTTTAAGGTTTTTTAAAATTAAATTTTAATTGGCTAGAAATCTCTGAATTTTATTGGAAATAAACTCTAGACAAACACAAACGATTTTAGTAATCCTGATTTTACACTTTCTATACACAATATAACTAGTACTGGTTACCTAAGATTCTTGATTCCCCAAGGGTGTCTTTTAGCATATAGCTATGAACATTAATTGGATGGCTGAGAAAAGGTGAAAAATTAAAAGTAAGAAAGAGAATAGAAGACAGGTAGGAAGTCCATTAGATATGGTTCCAGGAATGCCTCATCTGTCAGGATCAAACATTTCATTGTGAGCAAAGTATTTAATAATATAGTTATGCTCTTAAAATAAATAATTCCTTTTTTCCTCCACATCTCTTATTAAGTCACAAAAGGTGCCACATACTATAGATTTACAAAAGAGGCTCTTAAGAGAACAGATGCATCCAATTTTCCCTGTTGGAAGCAAAGGCAACTATAACAATAAACTCCTGAGCAGTTCCCACCTAGCTTCTGAAAGAAGAGAGCTCAGTTAAAATGTATATTTTCTGGACCACAATTAGATAGGGTATAAATTTCTCTGGGATGGTAACAATAGAAAGACCAAGGGTAGCCTGTTAAATGAAACGTGAGTGAGAACTGGGCAGTTTCAAGTAACTGTTGGCACAGTTCTAGGTGTCCTGCCAGTGTTCAAACCCACAGGGTCATTTGGCAGTCAGGTGTCATTAGTCAACCCTCTCCCTCTCTCCCTCTGCCCATCTGTTTTCGTCTAGCCTATTTGTGTAAATTACCTCTCAGTATGCAAGCAGGGCTCAGTCTAGTCGTGTATTTTCCTCTTACTCCTTTGTCCTTTTCATCCCTGACTGCTCATTGAGACTTCTACCAATCATTTGACCCAAAATTTAACACGAGAAGCAAGATAATGACGGCAATTAATATTACTACTGTTTCAAAGCAGCATCCCTTGCGGCTACGGCGAAAAAATCACTAAAGATAGTATAATAAATGTCAAAGATGTAGTTGCCACTGGCCATTTCAAATCATGATGATTTTCATCAGAGGCCAAAATGTAATGATGCCCTATAAGAGGATGTAGAGTTTGTATAATTTTGTGTGGGCCATTTGCAGAGTTAATAGGCAAAAGACATTCCTGGAGAGGTACTGCTCCGGGTTTAAGAATAGTATCCTTTTTGGAGAGAAGGGGAAAGATAAAATCTTCTTTCTCCTGAATCGACCCTGTCATTTACCGGCATGCAGAACACCCACTTAGTCCTCTATTATTCATCTGCATAAAATCAGTCATAAGTATAAGTGTAAATCCTGTCTCAATGCTACGAGAAAAGATAGGAAGCCCCCCTTTCCCAACTAGTACACTAACTGTGCAAAAACAATTAAGGAGGAATAAGTACTCTTTTGGTAAAAACTGGTAGCAACTAATCTGAGAAGTGTTTAACACTGAAGATTATTGGCTAGGAGCAGACAAGAATAAGTCATACCAAATAATCCTGCAGCTGCCTTTCCAGTGGTGATGAATAATTAGTTATGTAGGAGCAATAGTATTGGAGCACAGTATTGGTATCTAATTACAGCTTGCAAGGAATCTAGGAAAGTCAATCTTCTGAGATATCCACTCTTTACTTATCATGAGCATGAAGATATTTGACCAGATTTAATGCATGTTGTCAAGTCTTGTTTTCACGTCATATCCAGTCCATGTTTTTCAGTCCACTGTTAGCTTGCCATATATGAATGGGTTAAAGAAAATGCAAACATTTATGCACTGCAAATAATTAGCCCCAGCTTCTGTTTAAGTATCTCCAGTTTGGGAGTCTCTAAAAATAATCTAGATTTCCCACTTACTGAGTACTTTAATCTCTTCCGAAGTGACTCTGTAAAAAATAAATTTGTATGTTCCATATTTAAATATTTCCAATGGCAAGTAGCACACCTTTTTCTAAAGGAGAAGATTGTATTTTTTGATAATCATGGCTTTTTGCCTAACCATGCTCATATCTATAGTCAAACAGATTACTCAATATTTGCCAAACAGTTTTACCTTCCTAAAATTCAACTTTAAAATAATATAAGGATTATGATTATCCAACTTTTTAAAACATAAAAGCTCTGTCAGGAAAAATGCTTAAGAAAAATGATAAAAGGAACTATCTATACAAACAGGCATTTAAAGTGACAACCAAGACTGATATACAGTAGGAATAATTTTAAAAGTACAAAAAATATAGACAGAAGACTGTATATTATTCCCAATGGCAAAATAGTGAAATAATCTGTCTAAAATAAAAGAAATAATTACATTAATTATAGTATACACCCAAGGAATTTTGTGACACGATAAAAAAATGAGGTATACTTACATATTGCTGATGTGAAAAGATATTTAAGATCTTAGAATCATATAACATAGAAAATGAAAAAGGTACAGAAAAACCTTTATGATAAATTCCCTTTTGTGAAAAACAAATAGCAACTATTTTCTATAAATGTTAAATATTTATAATATGCATATGTTAAATATTTATATGTCAAATATTTATATCATGTTAAATAGTAGAAATATATTTATATTATGCTAAATAACATAAATGTTAAATAATTGCATTTGCAAACAAATGCATAGAAAAATATGTGAAAGCTTATATAAGTTTAAAACTGTTAACGGTGCCATCTCTAAAGAATGGCATGTATTTGAGGAGCATAAAGAAAGGGGATAACTTTTTATTCTATGCACTGTCTTATGTGAACATATTCTTATTTTAAAATGTAAGATTGAGTACTCAAAATTATTTTGGGTAATAGAAAAATGCCAGTGATTGAACCTTTTGAAGTTTAGATATCTTTTCTCTTTCCATTTTTTTTTATTGTGATTTCCTGATTTTTTTGTTGATTTGGCACAAAAAACTGGCTCACCTTTGTTCTATGGAGATTCCCATTTTGTTGTGGCTACCAGTTTCTGTCTGTCAATATCACCATTGATATAATATGGCAATAATGATACACTGTTTAACATGGCTCCCTTTCTCCCCTCAGATTCTCTTTAATTGCTATATACTTTGCAATTTCCTTTTAATTGCATCATGAATTATAATTAAGTTATTTCTAGTCCTTGTAACCTGCATTATTTCTTTTCTCTTGCCTTTCTTATGCATATCTAAAACTGCTCACTGTGCTACACTAAGGTCACTATTATCTTACCAAAATTCAAGTAAACAAATATAAGCATTACCTCTGAGATATCATAGGTTCAGTTCCAGACAAGAGAACCAGTCATATGAATATTTTGGTGAACCAGTACATGCAAAAGTAATTATACTCTAATTATTAAGTGTGCATTATGTCTAAAAAACAATGTGCATACCTGCTCCATCAACTAGGTTTATGTAATATTCTAAATCCTTTGTTTTTATTTTAACAATGTTCACATGCTTCACCAGGAGTAGATTCTGTGTCAATAAAACCACATTCTTTATTCTTTCATAAGAAGCAACTCCCCATCCATTAAAGTTTTATCGTGAGATTGCAGTAATTCAGTACCATCTCCAGAATCCATTCCGAATTCTAGATTTCTGCTGTTTCTGTTACATTTGCAGGTACCCTGTTCACTGAACCTCTCAACGTCATCCATGAGGGTTAAAGCCAATTTCTTCCAAGCTGTGACTGATGTTGCTATTTTGACCTCCTCCCAAATATTCTCAATGGCATCTAGAATAATGAATCCTTTCCAGAAGACTGTCAATTTACGTTGCCCAGATCCTTTAAAGGAACCATTATCTATGGCAGCTATAGTCTTATGAAATGTATATCTTAAATAAGGCTTGAAAGTCAAATTACGCCATGCTTTTGTATCCCCAAGCATTGCCACTCCGCCTACTCCACTCCTCCGTGGGGAGGTGAGTCTCCTTTCTCTCGAATCTACTTTCTAAATACATTTCCAATCTAAAATTTAAAAAAAGAAAGTCAAATTACCAAATTACTCCTTGATTGATGGACTAAAGAATGAGTGTTGTGCTAGCAAGCATAAAAACAGCATTCATCTCCTTGTACATTTCCAGCCAAGCTCTTGGGTGACTAGAAACACTGACACTGAGTAGTAATATTTTGAAAGAAATCTTTTTTTTTTTCCTTAGCAGTAGATATCAACAGTGGGCTTAAAATATTCAGTAAACTATGCTGTCAACAGATGTGCTGTCATCCAGATTTTTCATTTTATTTATAGAGCACAAGCCAAGTAGATGTAGCATAATCCTTTTTTTTTTTTTGATGTAGCATAATTCTTAAGGACTCTTGAATTTTCAGAATGACAAGTGAGCATGACTTCCTCTTCAAGTTATCAGCTGTATTAGGTGCTAACCAGAGAGTCAGCCTGTCCTTTGAAGCTTTGAAACCAGGCATTGACTTCTCCTCTTTAGCTATGAAAATCCTAGATCGCATCTTCTTTCAATATAGGGCTATTTTATTTACATCAAAAATCTATTGTCTAGTAGCCACCTCCATCAATGATCTTAACTAGATCTTCTGGATAATTTTCTGCAGTTTCTTTATCAGCACTTGGTGGCTTTGTCTTGTACTTTTATGTAATGGAGACAGCTGCTTTCCCTAAACTCAAGAACCAGCCTCTGCCGTCTTCCAACTTTTCTTCTGCAGCTTCCTCATCTCTGTCAGCCTTAATAGAATGAAGAGCTTTAGTACCTTGCTCTGGGTAGGCCCTGTTTTAAGTGAATGCTGTGGCTGGTTTGATCGTCTATTCAGACCACTAAAACTTTCTTCATATTGGCAATAAGGCTATTTCACTTTCTTAACATTTTTGTGCTTACTGAACTAGCACTTTTAATTTTATTCAATAAATTGTCCTTTACATTCTCAACTTGACTGTTGGGTGCAGAAGGCCTAGATTTTGACCTGTCTTGAGTTTTGACATACCTTCCTTACTAAACTTGATCATTTCTAGCTTTTGATTTAAAACAAGAGACATGCAACTCTTTCTTTCACTTGGCCCCTCAGTAGGGCCATTATAAGTTCTTAATTGGCCTAATTTTAAATTTTTGTGTCCCAGGGAATAGGGAGGCCTTAGAAGAGGGAGAGAGAGGGGGAATAGCACATTAGTGGATCAGGCAGTAGACACACAGCATTTATCCACTAAGTTCACCATCTTATATGAGCACGGTTCATGTTGCCCCCAAACTATTACAAAAGTAACATCAAGGACAACTGATCACAGATCAGCTGCATATTATAATAATAATAAAGTTTGTAATATTGCAAGAGTTGCCAAAATGAGATACAGAGATACGAAATGAGCGCATGATGGTGGAAAAATGCATCCATGGACTTGCTTGATGCACAGTTGCCACAAACCTTCAATTTGTAAAAAATGCAGTATCCGTAAAGTTCAATAAGACAAAGCACAATAAAAACAGGTATGTCTGTACCTCTTATTACTTTCTATCTTCCCAGACCAAGTATTGGCAAACATTTTCTGTAAAGGGTCAGATAGCAAATGTCTGGTTTCTGTCTCTCCTTCCACTCCTCATTCTCCTCTTTCTCTTCTCTCCTTACTCTTTAAAAATGCAAAAGTCACTTTAATGCACCTTTATACCTTTAAAAATGTAAAAGCCATTCTTAATTGGCAAAAACAAAAACAGACCACAGACCAGATATGGCCTAAGTAAAATATTTTTTCAACCCATGTTTAAGATAAACTCTTTATTCACTATTCCCTTCTCTCTCCTCCCTATAATAGACATTCTGATAGTATAGAAAACAATAAATATTTATTAAAATATATTTTCCTAGACTTAAAGCAAATTTCCGAAGAATTACACCCTACTGTTAGAAATGCTACCTTCTGATAACATCTGGAAAAGCAAATACACAGTACAAAACAAAACCAAAATTTACTCCTTTTGAATTATTGGTATGGTCATTACCGACAAATGTACTACTAAAGCACATTGCTTACTTTGCACAATAAAATATCTAAGATAACCGTCGCTTTTTATCAAAACCTTTCTAAATCTAGATCAGCAGAAGAGTAGGTGTGATCTGAGACAGCAGTGTATTAGAGGCTTCCCTTCATTTCATGGAAGAGGCATGGCTGGTCTCAGGAGAATCATTTTGTTTCCTTTTATCAGGCTATGACTAGGAAATATATACAGGCAGGGAGCAGACAAGTTTTCTCCAGTGCTGAAGTGGTCAGTATAACTCTCTCGGATAAGAGTGTTCTTGTATTTAGAAATTAGTTGGTACATGATAGACTATTTCTCAGTCATAAAGGACACAATTATGAACTTTGCAGGAACTTGGATGGAGTTAGAGTCTATGCTACTGAATGATCTCTCACAGAAACAGAGGACTAAGTATCACATGTTCTCACTCATAAGTGGACCTTGAGCAACTATAGTAATACTATAAGAAAGGGATTGGCATCAGTGGGAAACTGCCAGGGGAGGCGGGTACACACCTCATCAACAAGGGTAACTGCAAAAAAAACATTTGTATTCCTAACCCTGAAATGTACCCCACATATTTAAAATTAAAAATTTTACATAAAATGAAAATAGTTGATAAATATAAAAATATTTATAGGATTTCTATTTGCCTTTCCGTGATACCTCCTGAAATGCAAGCACAAATGCATGCACAATGTGCCTTGCTTTGCCCTTCCTGTTCTTTTTTTTTTCGTCTTTTAAATTTTATTATAAAGATGTGGGGTACGTTTCTGAGTTAGAAATATAAACACTGATCATGCAGGTATTCTTGTTGATGAGGTGTGCCCCTCCCTCCCTTAGCAGTTTCCCTCAACTACCTATCCCACCTCCCATCCCCTGACAGTTTCCCACTACTGCCAATCACTTTCTTATAGCATTATAATTGTTCAAGGTCCATTTGTGAGTGAGAACATATGGAACTCTTTGTTTCTGTGATAAATCACTGAGTATGATCGACTCCAAATCCATTCAAGTTGCTGCAAAATCATATATTTGTCCTTATTTATGGCTGCATAATATTCCATCGTGTATATGTACCACATTTTTTTAATCCAGTCCAACTTCGCTGGGCAACACGGTTGGTTCCATGTTTTTGCTATTGTGACTAGAGCTGCAACAAACATACGTGTGCAGGAACCTTTTTTGTAGAATGATTTGAGTTCCTCCAGGTATATTCCCAATAGGGGAGTTGCTGGGTCATATGGAAGGTCAATTTCTAGTTCTTTCAGAAATCTCCACACTGCCTTCCAAAGAGGCTGTACAAGTTTGCATTCCCAGCAGCAGTGAAGAAGCGTTCCTTTTTCTCTACATCCTCACCAGCCTCTGTTGTTGTTTGTTTTATTAATGATGGCCATTCTTACAGGGGTTGGGTGGTATCTCAGTGTGGCTTTGATTTGCATTCTCTGATGATGAATGAGGCTGAGCACTTTTTCATGTGTCTGTTGGCTGCCCATATATCTTCTGTTGAGAAGTGTCTATTCATATATTTTGCCCACTTTTTAAAGGGACTGTTTGTTTTGTTCCTTTCGGCTCATTTTAATTCCTTGTAGATCTTAGATGTTAGGCCTTTGTCAGATAAACAGTTCGCAAATATTTTTTTCCCCTTCTGTGGTCTGTCTCCCTGCTCTCTTGATGGTATATTCTCCTTTGCAGAAACTCATTAATTTGATGAGGTCCCGCTTGTCTATTTTATTTCTCAAGGTATTGGCCTTTAGGGTTCTGAATAGGAATTGGTTGCCAGTTCCAATTTCCATTAGGATGTCTCCTGCGTTTTCTAAGATTCTTATAGTCTGAAGTTTTACATTTAGGTCTTTGATCCATTTAGAGTTAATTTTTGTATATGGTAATAGGTAGGGGTCCTGTTTCAATCTTCTGCATGTGGTCAGGCAGTTTTCCTAGCTCCATTTACTGAATAGGTTCTCCTCTCCCTGGTGGGTGTTGTTGGAGGTTTTGTCAAAGATGAGTTGGTTGAGAAATTGAGGCTTTGCTTCAGAAACTCTATCCTGTTCTATTGGTCTATGTCTCTGTTCTTGTACCAGTACCAGGCTCTTTTGATTACTGTAGCCTTATAGTAAAGTTTGAAGTCTGGCAGTGTGATACCTCTTGCTTTGTTTCTTTTGCTAAAGATTATTTTGGCTATTTGTGGTCCTTTGTGTTTCCATATGAATTTCTGTATTGTCATTTCCAGGTCTGAGAAGAATGATGTTGGTAATTAATGGGTATTGCGTTGAATCTGTAGCTTGCCTTTGGTAGGATGGACGTCTTAATGTTGATTCTTCCTATTCATGAGCATGGAATATTTTTCCATTTGTTTGTGACTTCTTGGATTTTTTTAAGCCATGTTTTGTAATTCTCATTGTAAAGGTCTTTCACTTCTCTGGTTAGGAAGATGCTGAGGTATCTTATTTTTTTTGATGGCTGTTGTCTGTGGGATTATGTTTTTTATTTGGGTCTCTGCCTGCTTGTTGTTGGTGTAGAAGAATGCAACTGTCTTTTGCACATTTATTTTGTACCCTGAGACTTTGCCGAGGTCCTTTATCAGAGCAAGCAGGTTTTTGACAGATTCTCTTGGATTTTCAAGGTATAGGATCATATCATCAGCAAAGAGGGATAACTTGACTTACTCTTTTCCTATTTCAATACCCCTGATTTCCTTCTCTTGTCTAATTGCCTGAGCTTGGACTTCCAACACAATATTGAACAAGAGGGGTGAGAGTGGGCAGCCTTGTCTTGTTCCAGTTTTTAGGGGAAACGATTCTAATTTCTGTCCATTTAGCAATATATTAGCTGTAGGTTTATCATAGATGGCACTTACTATTTTGAGATATGTTCCTTCTATACCTAGGTTTTTGAGGGTTTTTATCAAGAACGGATGCTGCATTTTAAAAAGATTTTTCTGCATCTAATGATATAATCATGTAGTTCTTGTTTTTACATCTGTTGATGTTTTTGATTACATTTATGGTCTTGCAGATGTTGAACCAGCCCTGCATCCTGGGGATGAAGCCTACTTGGTCATGGTGGATGA
>NW_007247304.1:243516-251802 GCF_000164805.1 Carlito syrichta | reverse complement strand
TTTTTTTTTTTTTTTTGAGTTGGAGTCTCACTCTGTCACCCAGATTGGAGTGCAGTGGCGGCTCCCGGCCACTGCAGCCTTGACCTGCTGGGCTCCGGCGATCCTTCCACCTCAGCCTTCCCAGTAGCCGGAATTACAGGCATGCGCTACCACGCCCGGCTGATTTTTTGATTTACTGTAGAGATGAGGTCTCGCTGCCCAGGCGGGTCTCGAAAGCGCGGGCTCAGGCAATCCACTCACCTCAACCTCCCAAAGGCGTGGGATTACGGGCTGAGCCACCAAGTCCGGCAGGATGATTTTTGAGATGAGTTTTTAGATCCAATTTGCTAGAATCTTGTTGAGGATTTTTGCATCTATATTCATAAGGGATATTGGCCTGTAGTTCTCTTTCTTTGTTGGATCTTTACCTGGTTTGGGTGTCAGTGTGTTAGTTTTGTAAAATGATTCGGGGAGAATTCCATCTTTATACTTACAGTAGGATTGGTATCAGCTCCTTCTTGTACGTTTCATAGAATTCTGCTGGAAAGCCATCTGGTCCAGGACTTTTTTTTTGTAGGTAGTTTTTGTATGACAGAGTCAATTTCCTGGGTTGTTACTGGTCTATTTAGTATCTCAGTGTCTTCTTGTTTTAACCTGGGGATGTTGTGTGATGTCAGAAATTCCTCCATTTCACCTAGGCTATCAAGTTTGTTTCCATACAGGTGTACATAGTAGTTCTGATAATCTTTTGTATTTGTTTTTGGGCCTTTTCTTTCTTTTTCTTGGTCATTCTGGCTAGGGGGGGTCCATCAATCTTGTTAATTCTTTCAAAGAACCAGCTTTTTGTTTTGTTGATGTTTTCTATATATTTTTATCTTCTATGTTCCATATTTGGGCTCTTATTTTTGTGATTTGGATTCTTCTGCTACAGTTGGGGTTTTGGTGATCTTCTCTTTCCTGCTGCCTTAGGTGATTTGTTAGGCCCTTTACTTGTGACCGTTCCATTTTCTTGATGTGTGCTTGTAGAGATATAAATTCCCCTCTGAGAACTGCTTTCAGGGCATCCCAGAGATTTTGGTAAGATGTTTCTTCATTTTCATTTGTTTCCAGGAATTTTTCAATTTCTTCCTTGATTTCAGTGTTGACCCAGTTGTTGTTCAGCATCATGCTATTTAGCATCTATGTCTTTGTGGGCTTTGGGGAAATGTTGTTGGTTTTGATATTTATTTTTATTCCACTGTGGTCTGAGAATGTGCATGGCAAGATTTCAATCTTATGGAATTTGTTTATGTTTGATTTATGGCCAAGGATGTGATTGATCTTGGAGTACGTTCTTGTGGTGATGAAGAGAATGTATATTCTGTGGTTGTTGCATGGAATAATCTGTAGGTATCTATTAAGCTCATGTGGTCAAGTGTCAAGTTTAGGTTCTGGATCTCCTTGTTGATTTTTTTTGCCTGGATGTTCTATCTAGGGCTGTTAGTGGGGTATTCAAGTTCCCTGTTATAATAGTATTAGAGTCAGTATCTTTTTTTAGTTTACTTAGTAGTTGCTTTAGAAATGCTAGTGTTCCTTTGTTGGGTGCATATAAGTTTAGGATGGATATTTCTTGTTGATATATTGAACTTTTTATCATTATGGAGTGTCCTTTTGCATCTTTTTAAAATTTTTGATAGCCTAAAGGTTGTTTTGTCTGATATTAAGATTGCAACTCCTGCCTTCTTTCGTGATCCATTTACCTGGAAACTCGTTTTCCATCCATTAACTTTGAGTCTGTGAACATCCCTTGTAGTGAGAGGAGTCTCCTGGATGCAGCAAACCCAGCCAAGCTAAGCTTCATCAGTGAGGGAGAATTTAAATCTTTCCCAGACATTCAATCCCTATGAACTTATGCTGCCTCCAGACCACCTCTGCAAGAAACACTTAAGAAACTATTAAACACAGAAGTAAAGGAGAAAAGAGCAACAATGTTCTTCACAAGAGTACAGGAAAAAGATGGAAAACACACACGAATCAACCCAAAAATCAAAGGAAAGACAACAAACAAACAGGAACAACAACAACTCTATAAGAACCTCATGACAGGGATAAACCCCCACATTTTAATATTTAGACTGAATGTGAATGGACTAAATGCACCACTGAAAAGACACAGAATGGTGGATGGTTAAGAAGCCCTTCCTGTTCTTTAGCTCTGTTTTCATTCATGTTTAACTGTCTTGCTGGGGCAAATTTGTGTCCTTCAGATTCAGCAGCATTTTTCTATGTGATCTTTAGTCCTATTTGTCTGACATTTGGAATAGTAACCATTTTTTCAGGTTTAATTTCTGAGAAAGTTTAAACTATTATCGATTCACTTTTCTGGATCCACACTGCAAAAGCAGTGGTGGGATTTCAGTAGCCATCTGCTCTGAGATGGAAAGTCTTTGGTACCCGTGGCAGTGGAAGGGATGGGGAAGGGCTTTAATTGTGCCTGCCGTATGACTATGTCAATTTGATCTACAACTTTAAGCAGAAAGGAGAACTTTACAGCCAATTGTCTGTATTAACTGGATGTAGTCAATCAACCACATGTCCAAATTAACAGACTAAATTACACTAAAATTATGCAAAAATATTTATGTAATAAAGAAGAATTGAGTCACTATAATAAAACAGTTTCTAAATGTATGCTTATAGAATAGGCATTCTTTTCTGCACTCCAGTGGCCTAGAGTATACAGCATTCTTATATATAATTTGTCATCATTTGCCACCAAGATGCTTGGACAGAGTCACTGACAGATAACTTGGCTGTTTCAAACTAGTTCAGCTCTGCTCAGCACAGACAGTTTAGGGAAGTGAGAAAATGCAGGGTTCTTTATCTAGTCCCAAATCCCTACTGATGTCTTCGGAACTAGAAGTTGGAAGGGAAGAAAGCAAAACCTTCCCCTAAAGAGGGGGAGAGGACTGACTGAAGACTGACCTCGTAGGGAATATGAGATAAAATGAGTAAATTATAAATAATTATTGATCCTATGCTAAGCTCCCTACTTAGATTACAAAATAAAATTTAAGCCTGACAAAAAATAAAGCTTAAAATTCATTCATTAATTATGGTCATTTTATATCTTTCAGAGATTGTACTATAATGTGAATGATCTCAAAGACAAAGTATTTTTGAAAATCCTCTACTACCTAATATAAACTGTCTAGTAAACAAATCCCTTGACATAGAGTTACAATAATTCTTTTCAAATTCCTTAACCAAGTGTGTTTTCAAGGGGACACAAATTCAATGACAAACTTAATAATTTGATCTTACGTCCCTTGCAGAGGAATAACAGCTACCCTTTAATGAGCTCTTGTTGAGTGCAAATTTCTGGGGACTATTTTATTTCATCTTTATATAAGTCCTATGAGGTAGGGAAAATTTTTATCCCCATTTTATAGATGTGTAAAACTGAGGTACCTAAGAGTTACCTAATTTCACTCCAGACCTCATTCCTTCAGCCCGTATTTAATGCCAAGGAATAAGAAAAAATCATGTTACATAAGTATGAGGAATTACAGAGAATAAAGTATAAGGTTTAAGGTTTGATAAGTGAGAGCAAATATTTATACTTGTTCAATAACACCAGGTAGAAATAAATAAATGAGGTGGTGGAGAAGTGAGGAGGATCTCAAAGAAAAGTATTTTTAAAAGGTAGGATTTGAAAGGCTGCTTAAATATAAAAGGAAACAGCCATCTCTCTTTCTCTGTGATTATCAACAGAGGAGACCTCAAAAATAAAATCAACTTCCTCTATTTTATATCATTATTTACCTTGGGGGAAATGGCAATTAATTTTCTGGTATTCAGAAGTACAAACATTTTGCAAATGTCTCTATAATGCTTGTCTTGAATTTTTATGTAATTTATGTAAACACAAGTGATTTGCTTTCTTGTAACTTATACACATTTAGTCTTATGCTAGCCAGGAAATAATGTAAATGTCAGAGACAGAACTCTTCATTTAGGCAAGGTATGCCTATACTTTAAAAAGGTTAAGGACCAGGGAAAAAATGCAAAATAATAATAATGATAATGATAATAAAGAAAACTATCTAGTCATCCACTCTAACCCATAAAAAACGTTCTTTATTAGTTTGCAACATTGTAAAATGTTAGATTTAGAAAGATACAGAAACAAACTAGGAAAGAAAAGAAACCCTTATTTTCAGATGAGAAAATGGAAACTCAAAGTAGCCAAATGACATAGTCAAGCCATAGAGGTGCAAAACTGATAGATATCACTTATTTCATTAGCAACCTTATAAAAATTGTATGAGCGGGTATCATTATGCCTATTTCACATATAAGGATATTAAGCCTTATTTTTTTAATTATAAAGCATAAATTTGGTGCTGGAACCAAAGTTGGTTGTTTCCCAGGACCATATGCTTGTATTCTAAGATAATATTGCCACAGTAAGTTATGGAAAATGTCAACAAAAGTTTAAAATGAGTAAAGCAGATACATCCTATTAATGTGCTGTTTTTCTGCTTCCAAGTGGCCTTTTCCAGTGCAGGAACACAACTCCAAGATGCTTTTCTTCTGAAATTCAGTGAGATCCAGTACAGGCGGGGGAAAAAATGGAGCAAGGTCACTTTCCCTGTGCCTGAGTCTAAGTAGGAGACAATCATCAGAGTTTTTCACATCTCTGTTACTCGAGTGGTTTCCTACTCAATTTGCTTTAGAGCTGCCAGTTCTTGTTTCCATCATGAAGTCTGCCTCCTCGTGGTGCAATAATCCTTCTATACACTCTGACTACAGTGTGGGACAACCTCATTTCTCCCTTATTTAGTTCAATTTCCTCTTTGTAAGTTTTGCTAAGTAATTGGGATGAAATAATATCATAACAAGACCACAAAAGAGATCCCAAGAGCAAGGCTAAAAATTAACGTGTTACCAACAGATATGGCTGTGTAGTGGTGAAAATATTAAAATATTTTTTATACCAGTTAGTAAGCAGTCACTTCCTCTAGAACTCCAAATACCCTCACACTGTCCTGCCTTACCTGCCTGACTTTTCCATCTGGGCATTTCCTAATCCACCAATTAAAGGGAAATGAGTGGCACAGGAGGGGTACTCAGGACCACACCTCAGTGCTGTGATCAGTTTCTTTTCTGATCATTTCTTCACCCTGTCATGGTCAAGTATGTTCAATATCACCCTTGCATAACAGTGGAGAAATGGACCTCTTGGCAGAGTGAGTTTGTGTCACTATCAAGCCAAATTCTGAACATCTATTAGCCCCCAGGCACATTCAATGTGTCTAAATTGAACTCATTGACATCTCTTTCTAATCTCTTAATCTTTCTTCTAATCTCTAGTCTACTCAACAGACATCACCCCTATCCACCAAGATTCACAAGTCAGAAATCTGGAATTAATCATGAGCTTTCCCTTCATCCTGTGTTTGGGAAATTTTAAAGTCTTATAGTTTTTCCTTTTTATCACTTCTAAACCATCAACCTCTTGCCGGAATTCATACAATATTGAGTTCTAATTGGTTTCCCAGCATTTCAGGATCACGACCTTAATGTGTTGTCGTTTTCTCAGATCTCTTGTGATCCAGCTTCACTATATGCTGCAAGTTTCACATCTTGAGACGTGTCAGGGTGTTTCTTGTCTCTGTCAATAACTGCTCTTTTTGCCTGAAACTCCTCCAGACTTTCACCCTCATGGTGGAGAATCTGTAAAGGCTCATCTACTATATGCAGCCTCCCCTTCTCCTCACCAGCCAGTAATCCATCCCTTTTCCATTCCTTAATGTACATTGTGCATATTTCTATCCAAGCCCCTGTAAATATTGTATTTCACTAATTTATTATATAGGTCAGAAACTCAAAATCCAAAATGCTCCAAAACACGAAATTTTTTGAACGCCAATATGGCATTCACAAGAGATGCTCACTGGAGCATTTCAGATTTTGGATTTCCAGATTAGGATATTGAATTGATAAGTATAAGGCAAATATTTCAAAATAAAAAATTTTAAAACCCTGAAATCTGAAATAGTTCTGCCCCAAGCATTTCAACTTGTATCTGACTTTTCTTACCAAACTGTGAGTTATTGGAGGTAACAATAACATTTATTTTGCATCTTCATCTCTTACAGCAGGGTCTAGAATGTATAACATAAAATATGTAAAAAAAATGTTAAATGTTTGAATTAGTCAGTCTAGAGCTTCTAAGTAGTAAGGATTCTCATAAGTAATTTATTTATTTGGGATTTGGCAGCCTCACATTTTTTTTCTGAATATACTCAGATTTTTTTTCTTGTTATATGCTCAACGTTAAAAAGTTGGAAGGCCAGGTGCAGTGGCTCAAACTATAATCCCAGCACTTTGGGAAGCCTGAGCCTGGGGTTTCAAGAACAGCCTGGGCAACTTGATGAGCCCTCCTCTCTACACTAAATCACAAAAATTAGCTGGGTGTGACGGCATGCATTTGTAGTTCCAGTTACTCGGAAGACTGAGACAGAAGGATCACCTAAGCCCAGCAGGTGAAGTTTGGGGTGGCCATGAGTGTGCCTTGGTGATGACACTCCAGCCTTGGTGATGACAGAGTGAGACTCCAACTCAAAAAAGAAAAAAAAGTTGGAAAATGCTAAGAGAATAAAAACACTAATTTTTCATTAAACCATGACTGCAGAATTAGAGGGGACCCATCTCACTCAACTGATCACACTTGATTCTTTCAATTATGGTGAGACATCACTTTCAAAACTTCAAGAAAGTGAAATAGGTTTTATATTTAAATGCAGCACTACACCCCAAAAAACTTAGTTATTAATGTTCTCACCTATATGTAGGAGCTAAAAAAAAATTGATCTCGGTGAGTTAGAGAAAAGAATAATGGTTACCAGAGGTTGGGGGGGAGGTTAAAGGGGAATGAAAGAGATTGGTTAATAGGTACACAAATATAATTAGCTAGGAGAAAGAATAATAATATCAATACTGTGCTTGATAACACAGTAGGTGAATATAGTTAACAATATTTTTTTTTTGCTTTTTTTTTTTTTTTTTGGAATTGGAGTCTCACTCTGTCACCCAGGCTAGAGTGCAGTGGCATGCTGTCAGCCACCGCAGCCTTGACCTTTCAGTCTCAGGTGATACTTTCACCTCAGCCTTGTGAGTAGCTGAAACTACAGGCACACGCCACCATGCCCAGCTAATTTTTATTTTTATTTATTTATTGTAGAATTGAGGTTTCGCCAAGTTGCCCAGGCTGGTCTTGAATCCCTGGCCTCAGGTAATCTTCTCACCTCGGCCTCCCAAAGTGCTGGGATTATAGGCGTGAGCCACTGTGCCCAATTTATTATCTATTTTAAAATATCTGGAAGAGAAGCTTTGGAATGTTCCCAACATAAAGAAATAATAATTGCTTAAGATGGTAAATATCCCAATTACCCTGATTTGATCATTATACATGTATATATGCATCAAAATAGTTTGTGTACCCAATATGTACTGTTGTTATGTTTCTAGGTTAAAAAGCCAAAAAAGAATCTTAACAGTCAGTCTCAACACTTGTTTTAGCAAGCTTTAGCCCTGTGCCTGTACTGTATTTCTCTCTCCTGTCGAGGGCTAACAAGACCTAGAAGGGAATGGAAAATTGTCAAATACCTATTGCTCCAGCAACAGGAGGGGCTTTCAATATTTCTTTTCCTGGGGTTTGAAAAGAAAGATTGTGATAAATAGTATTTTCTCATTCTTCTCCCCATCCCAAGCTTAATGCTGTTACACCTGATGGCATAGTTTTCTCCCCAGGTAAACTTAATGAACCTGAATCATCGGGAGCAGTCATGGCAAAATAATTGGAGATTTTATAGAGAGAGGGAAACGATTCTTAAATAGAAGGTCTAGGATAGAAACTTAACAAATACTTCACATGAAAAAGATGTAGTTAACCTTTGACATATCTCTTCTAGGATCGATGTTATAGCATTAATATTCTTTAATTTCAAGTCAGGTGTGGTGGCTTATGCCTGTAATCCCAGAACTTTGGGAGGCAGAGGCAAAAGGATTGCCTGAGCCTAGGGTTCAAGACCAAACTAGGCAACTCGGTGAGACCTTGTCTCTACAATAAGTCAGAAAATTAACTGAATATGATGGCATGTGCCTGTAGTTCCAGCTACTTGGAGAGCCAAGGTGGAAGGATCGCCTAAGTCCATCAGTTCGAGGCTGCAATGGCCATGAGTGTGCCACTGAACTCCAGCTTAGGCAAAAGAGTGAGACTCTAAATATATATATATATATATATATATATATATATATATA
>NW_007247304.1:175330-243496 GCF_000164805.1 Carlito syrichta | reverse complement strand
TATGTTATTTAATTTCATGAACAGGAAATATTGCTTAATTGATATTCAGGGAATTTCATAGTACCTGAGGGAAAATTTCTAAGAAAATTCTATAAGATCTAGAACCTGTCTTGATATAAAGCAATAATATTGCTAGCTAGACATTCATGATATCACAAATATGTTACATAATTATTTATACACACTTCTGGTTTTTGTCACTGAATATTTTAATTCTCGGTTAAGATCATTTTGGATAATTTGAATATGTCATCATTTACCTAACTGAAAAATCCCAATAGCAGTATTTCAAATATTTCACTATGGTGAATAATTTAGATGAGATAAAACGAGACAGGCATTTCTATGCATGATCTTTTGAACAAATCTTTGGTTATTTCCTTGGGAAAAGTTCTCCTAAGTGGAATTGCTGTGTAAAAAAACTTTAGTATATTAAAGTTCTTAACATACGTATCGCAACATTGTTTAACAAAAGGTTTGCACCATTCTCCATTCCTATCAGGCATGTATGAGAATGCCCAAGTCTTTGCACTCACATTAATGGGACTGAGACTTTATTAACTCATTCTTTTTACAAGACATGTAAAGCTAGTCCTGTTGCCTATTCTTCTCTGGGGTCTCCTTCTCATTGATAGCTCTAAACTTTGCGCCTCTTGTTCTTGATTGCTCCTTGTACCGAGGTCCATAGCTTGAGACCCTCTCATCTCCATTCAATATTTCAAAGTCCTGTGTTCATTAGTTAGTCTTGCAAAGAGATGGCCCATCAGTATAATTTGTTCCCATGAGACCAGTCCCTGATTTGCTATTTCTACTGAACTCTCACTAAAACATGATCGTTGAAAATTTTTTGGGGGGTTGTTTTGGGTTTTTTTTTTTTAATACAGGGATTGGGGGAAAAAATACATAAAGCAATCATCCCTGCATACTCAAGCAGGCCAGTATTTTGTGTAAGAACCTAAGAGTCAGATCTCCAGAGGCAATCAGTTCTGCTCAAATCAGAATACTGCCAAATGTTTCAGTCTGACCCAGAAACAAAAACCTGACCTCATCATGAAACTTATTTTTCAGTCAATGATTAATTTCTACCTGACTTTCTTTATTTAAGCATATTTTCAGAACATGTGAGGTAACTATGGCAATGGACACCTAGAAGGCAAAAAGATCTTTGTTATTAATTTCTACATGTAGAGATGGGTCAGGTATTTAGTTGTGTTATTATGCAAATTTCCAAACATGGCAGTGGGTGACCTGCTGGGAAAGTTCTTACCAAGAAAAAAATGCCCTTTTAAAGAATTGTACTTTAAGGTTAAATGTTCTGTTGAAATTTAAAGACATAGCACTCTGAAAATGAAGAACAAACATGTCTTGCCTACTATTAAGAAAATGAACTTTTTAATTAAAAGAAAAAAATTTGTGTATGTTCAAAAGTAGTTCCAAAACTGGGTGGGGTTTTTTTTTTATTTCACTTTGTTTGTTCCCTTATCATTGGCAATAGTGATTTTAATATACTTGTCAATACCTGAATGTCTTTATCAAATTTCATCCTATAGAAAAATGTTCTTTGAAATTTTTTTAATTCTTTGAAATAATAAGCCAAGAGAGTCCTTCGGCTCTGAAATCAATGCTTTGTAAAAAAAACCTCAAATTTTGGCATTTATTCCAATACAAGAGATCTCCCAGAGTTATGGAATAAGATATAAGATGATGTTGAAGGAAGAATCATATGCTTATGATTTACAAATAAACAGGTGACATTCAGTTCATACTCAGAGAGTTTCTCAAACTTTTATCCTAAAATAGAAGACAAGTGAGAACACTCTGGTTCTTAGATTTGTAGACCACAAGAGCCTGCAAGAGTTTCAAATGGGCTGTTTCTTAATAATATGTGTAACTTTTGAATTTCATGTGTATAATATGCTTTATCATTTAAAAATGCCTTTATGCAGCAATTTTTAAATTAAACCAGTGCTTTTTGAAACTTCTTCATGTCTTCTCAGTAGTTTTGAGTACCCTCTGTCATGCTGTCTCCATTACTTATTTTCAGAAACATGGGAATTTAGATCTTATTGTTCCACGTAAGTTTCATATTCTGCCTTTCAAGTGACACTATTTTAAATGATTATGGTTCTATGGGCTGGTAATCAACTAACCAGTTCCTCAAAACAAAGGCACGGGAGGAAAAAAGACTTTTCTGAATATTTTAGTTTCAAAGTTACCATGGTAACAAG
The DNA here is from genome assembly GCF_000164805.1 of Carlito syrichta. Taxonomy (NCBI): domain Eukaryota; kingdom Metazoa; phylum Chordata; class Mammalia; order Primates; family Tarsiidae; genus Carlito; species Carlito syrichta. Next base: position 241,268 of record NW_007247304.1, on the reverse strand, counting down.
ATATATTTGCTTTATTAACATAATCTTTTCATTTTTTTAATGCTTTTGCTCTCTAGAAAGACTCTTCTTTGATAGGATCACAATTAAACAATGGATTCTGAAATTGAAATGGTATTTATAGAAGTTGGTAACAATGTAAAACAATTTTGCTTATCTGAAAAGCATACAGCTTTAAAGAAAATTTATAGATAGCTTTTCAAGGTTTGTCATTTCTTATTAGGGTTGATATGGCTTAAGTTTTGCCTTTTCAGGGTATAACATCACAGAAATTTTCCATTAAATTATTCCTTTTTGATAATACTCATGGCCCATTTTCATTTTTGTGTCTCTTCTTAGAATATCAGTGTCACTTTTGTGTAATATTTCTCTCTGTATTTATTCAAGAACATGCACATAGTCATGCTATGTAACACAGTCATAATAACTACAAATTTTGACATTGCTATCAAATCACATCACCTATAATTAGCTTAACAAATTTTTCAAGCCCCCACATTGGGAAAAATACAATGCTAGACAATGTTGAGGATATAAATAAGCTCATCTATGTGTCCAGCACTTAAGAGATTTTTACATGTCTCATTTAAATTACAGAGTATTTTATTTTGGTCTGGCCTAAAGTAGGCAGTTTAATCTAATAAAACATTGATTTGATAATTAACTTGGAGCTTATTAAATTTATGGTAACTAGTCCAATAAACATTTTGACCCCTCTGATGTTTGTTTGTTTGTTTGTTTCCATAATACCTTGGTGCATTCACATTAAGGTTTAAAGTTTAAACCATCAGTTTTATATTTTTGATATTGTTATGTAAATCTTAAAAATTCTTTTATACTGGTTCAATATGTGAATGTACTATAGTAATATATAAAACCATATCAGGTCAAAAAGAAAAATAAACAAGATTTTCATTTTCTCTTTAATAATGAAAAGATGTTAGCATTTCTGATCTTGGAAATTTCTCAGAAATAAATGGCAAGCTACTGAAACAATGGAAAGCTATTGAAGTAATAACATAATGCTAACATGGGTAGGAATCTATGAAATTATATTTAATAACCATAGAACTTTTCAGAGATATATAATGGAAAACATTTTCTAATTTCAAGATAACACAACATTGCATCTGCAAGAGATCCATGAATTCTAAGTATTTTAAATGATAACTTCCACAAAAAAGTAAATATAGAGACAAAGTTCACTTTACTGCAACATTTTAGAATGCATTATTTAAGGATCCAGTAATAAATGGCCCTATGTGCTCTTCTTATTTAGTAAGAATGTCAGAAATATGCCTAAGAAAATCCAAGACGTTCTAGACAAGGCATTTATAAAGCCTAAAATTTTTCAGAGATTAGAAATTCTTAAATGAGCCATCAAAGGTGACTTCCATCAATATTACCACATCATAAGCTACACTTTTAAGTTTTCGTGAATCTAACTGTGGCTTCTCGATATAAGGAACATCACAAAAACACAGTAGAACTCTGAGTCTGCAGGCTTTCAATTTTTTATGTTATGGTGAGAGGTATGAGATGAGCTCTGTAGTATACTCCTGCTAAGGGAAGTCTTCCTTGGTTCAGTAAGACTGCATCTTTAAAATAGTAAGTTGCTTTAAAATATAGTTTTATTAATTAGGTGGACTTATAACAAACTGAATGCTTATACTCTTATGATGTTAAGAGTAATCAATAGGAAATAATAAATAACCTTGAGACCACTTCAAACGCTATTTTTGACTCACAATATTAGCTTTCTGTAACATTACCCTAATTTTAGTATATGAAATGTCAAGCAAAGTTTTCCTTTGAACTGTTGAATGATATTATCTTCATCAGTTTGCTTATCATAATCCACAGAAATATGTTATAGGCAAATGCACTCTCATAACTATTGGTGTTACCTGTCTCATAGCTCTGTAGAATTTGAAGCACCGAAGTCTGCTATGAAGAACATTAAAATGACTCCACCAGCCCCAGTGAATGTCCAATCAGCTTACCCCAATACCCCAAAGTTCCACCATTTGGAATTCATCTATTTGGCTTTAAGCAAGGCTTCAAAACGAATTTTGCAAATAAATTATCTGAATTTGTCAATACTAAGAATAGTTTGATTCTTTTTACCTTCCGGTTGGGGGAGATTATGTAAGAACAACAAATATGGACAAGTAGTTAATAAATGCTCTGAGACATTTAATGTGACCTCATACTACTCAAGCCCCCAAAGGCTTTGTTTTATGACCACAGAATGTAATGGGTATTTCTTACGATTGTCCTGAATTAGCAACATAGAACATTAGGTCATATTTTGTATATTCTATTTCATAATGAAAGGTATAGAGTACATTTTAAAGAAATTTTAATAACATAATTAAAATAAAATTACATGAAATGATTCTTTTGGGAAAAGTGTAGTTACATGGATTGTAATTGTTGCTTGATACTGTTAGAAAAATATGCTATTATTATATTGGTGGATATGGACTCCAGAGTACATTATACTCAGAAGTAGGAAGATAATTATAAAATAATAGTATATTATTGTTTTCTAAAAAGAAACACAAATAAGTCAAGTGTCTTGATTTATGGTGTTTATTTTACTTTTATTTTTATAAAGCGTAATAGTTGTACATATTTATGGGGTGCATGTGTTATTTTGATACAAGCATACAATGTGTAATGATTAAATCAGGATAGTTGAGACATCCATCACTTTAAACATTTATCATTTCTTTGTGTTAGGAGCATTCCAATTTCACTCCTCTAGTTATTTTGAAATATACAATAAATTATTTTTAACTGCAGTCACCCTATTGTAATGCTGAACATAAGATCTTATTCCTTCTCTCCAAATGTTTTCTTGTATACATTAACCAACCATTGCTATGCTGTTTATTTTGTATATCTTCCTTCTGTGAAGGAAATTTGTTTCCTAATAAACTATTTTCCAAATGAGGTATATAAACGCTTTCTTCCTTTCTATCTTGAAATAGATGCCTATCTTTTTATTTATTTTTTGTAGGCAGCCTCTTATAAATTAACTAGGTAATGTTGTTAATGGAATTGCACATTATGAACAGATAATAGCATTCCAGTGACATCTGCATGTCAAATCTTACTAAAGTAATGAGAGGAAATAAACTTGGAGACAAAAGAAAAATGTTTATTTTTGAAATGTTAGACTATTACCGCTATTGAGACACAACCTTTAATTTCATTAATGCCAAGTCTATTATGCCAATGGAGTCAGTTTTTTAGAAATGAAATAATTAAAATGACCTGAAAGACCAGGGTTCACAGTGGGAGAGATGTACACTGTTCTCAAAATTTAGTTTTCAAAAAATTGTTGGAAGAAGCACTAATTCACAAAAAGGTAATTTAGAAATGTTAACCATAGCGTACTTACAAGATTCTTTTTTAAAAAAGATTCTTATCTTATTCTCAGCAACTGGCACTGTTTGGATGTTGAGTTTCCATTTCTTAAAGTGACCTAAGAAAAGCATGGATTCAGTCAAACAATGATAAACTAAAGCAGTAGTGAAGTAACAGTTTCATCATTTGACTGAAATGGAAATTGGCCTCATGTTATATTTGTAATGTGTTAGATCCCTATTTTTATAGAATCAAATCCATTAATAAGTGAAAATTTAAGTACATTATCTTTACTTTGGTAAATAAGCCAGTTTTCTATCAAGCGATCTATTTTTAGTTTTTCTTAGTAAATAAGCTTCAAACTATTATCTAGAGTTCTGCTAAATTGCTATTCTGGGTAAAAAGCAGCGGGAATTTTAAAAATATCTGTTGCTATGAATAGTCCAGTGGAAATATTGTGTTAAATATTTGAATAAGTAATGTGGCTTAAATTATAGCCTTTTAAATGGCTATAAGTTAGAAATAAATGATGAAGAAAATTATAATTGTGTCTTTATGAAACTTATAAAAGGCCAGGACAGACGGTACGCACAGTCTGCACATACAGGAAAAAAATCTCAAGTATTTCCAAAGACGCATTTCACTGTTCTCAATCTCACTCTATCCTTTCATGTGTTTGGTTGCTTCTTGCAGTGAAGAGGCCATTGTCCAATTAGAGGAGGTAAAGATTTTCACCACTTACTCACAGGGCACATCATGACTCACTCTTTTGTATTCCCTTGCCTTCCACAGGCAAGATAATCACAATGCCTATGTTTTAGAAATACCACACACTCCTACAAATGCACATAACTGTAATAAGGGTACCTGATCTCAAACCAAAGTGGGGACCAAAGGTAGGCCCAAACTTTAACTATGTGATGAACACTTGCATCCCTAATCCTGAATTGTATCCCACGTCTTTAAAATAAAATAAATTTAAAAATTTAGGAGGTGAGATGTTGAGGTTGAAACCAACAAAACTGTAAGAAAGGGATTGGCAGTACTGGTATGCTGCTGTGGAGGGTGGGGGAGTCGTGCAGAGACATAACATCAATAAGAGCACCTCATCTCAAACCAGGCAAAGTGGGGACCAAAGGGAGACCCAAACTTTACCTGTATGATGACCACTTGTGTACCTAATCCTGAATTGTACCCCACATCTTTAAAATACAATAAGTAAAAAATGAAAAACAAAACAAAAACAATGAAACTCTTCCTAAAACCAAATTTACTGTTGCATTGCCTTGGTTTAAGAACAACTTGGAAAGTCTCAGAGCTAGAACTTATTTTGGGTATTTTTACCTAGAAAGAGCAACGAAAAATACCCTGAAGTTGTTGGGAAGATGCTGATGCTTGTGAGTGTATTCCTTACTATACCACGCATTCTTTGATCCCAACCCCAGATATGCTCTTTCCATTTGTGGACTGATGAACTCATTCCAGCTCTGCTGTTTAGTGCGTGTGCGCATTATTTAAGAACTCTGAGTCCCAGTTCCCTCACCTCTAATATGGATACCACACCCATTAAGGAGGAGTTTAAGGGTATAAGATCACTGGTCCAGAGCCTAGCACACGGTGCAGGATTAATACATGGGAAGAATGAAGGGTATAAGGAGACTTTTTGCTTGATCATTCCTCGCCTTATCAAAGAGTGACTGCATGCTTACTCAGTGCTGGGCTCGGTACTGGTACTGGAGTGACGAAAGAGAATGTGACAGGTGAAGCTGCTGTCTTCATGGTGCTTACACGTGACAGATCTGCGTTATAACCCATTGTTGGTCAATCCCCTTCAGTTCCCTTGTGTCCTCAAGGGAGGCATCAGCAGTTATGCTGTGTCAGCGAGTGCATTCTCACTTAGTTTTTGCCACCAACAATGATCTCTGATTATATTTCTAACAGAAACGGCACCTTTACTCATATTACACAGCTCCCCAACTTCCATCTCTCAGACTTTTTTCAAGATTGCGCCATGCATATGGGTTCTTTGTAAAGTTGTAACGGGACTATGAATGGATGGAGAAAATTGTTGAAGAAATAACCCTTTTTTTTTTTAGTTTCTTTTTGAGCAATTTGGATAATATAAAAGTACAGCTCTTTGATGAAGCATTTGGAATCTTCTCAACTATTACTATGTATGTGTTAGAAAAAATGGTCCAGGAGTAAAGCAGTCGTGTAACATAATGGTTATGTAACAAAAAACTGAAATTTTAGTGAGTGTGAAATACGAACAATATACTGGCAATGGCGATATTTAGAAATAATTATAAGCTTATTCTGATGATATGTATTAGTATCATATTTATAAATGAATATAAACATACATAACATGAATGTACCAAACACAAAGAATTAGTCTCAAGATAGAGAAATTAACACACGATTCTTTCACTATAATGTTTCCAATGCCATGCCGTCCAAACTAGTTGAATGCCTAGAATGGGTCACAAATTCTAGAGCATGATGAAGACTTGACCACCAATTAGAGCCCAAATAGTTATAGTAATGGAAGTTCCTAGGCTGCAAGAAGCCAGGATAGCATATTGTGGAGAGACCATATGTACATTCTAAGTACATTCTAAGTCTGTACTTAGAAAACTGGGAAGAGCAGTGAAAGACACACAAATCTCTCATCAAGGAATGACGGGTTTCACATGGTGCTCTACGTGGGCTGGTGACATCGTCTTTGTTAAAATATGCAGATCTCTGGGTGATGGCACACAATGCAGCCACCTATGGCTGAACTACTGACAAGACCTTGCTCCTAATATCTCTTTCATGAAGCGTGTTTCATCCTGCTGCCAGACACCTTGAACATACTGGCTTTTGAAGTTTCTTTCTGTTCATCTTTTCTGAGTAGACAAAAATAGACATCATGTGAAAAATTAAGCAACTGGATAGTATTCTGCTTTTCAGACCCAGACATTCTTATCGAATGGGTAATATGGTAGGTTTTATTTACGTTTTCAAATATATGGACCTTCTGGGAATAAGTCATCTCTCTCATAAGAGCCTCATCTCTCCATTAAATAGACTATCCTTTATTCGTTTATTTATCAGATCCTATTCAGTCACTTATAGCAAGTCCTACCAACATTTCTTTCCTTTAACTGAATATTTGTCCTGATTTCCTTAACATGATACTGTTCTTTTAGCTTTTCTATAACATGCTTTACTCCCGTCGGTATCCTTATTGAAGTAGATAATGACCATATTTTTCTCACATATTTCATTTTCCCCTTAGAGATTTTTGTACGTTTCCAGTATAAGTAGATATATAATTCAACAAATACTGAATGCCTACCATGTGTCAGGAACTCTCAGAGGTGCTGGGGCTACAGTGTTTACTCTGCACTCTTGAGAGTACTTAGAAATATAAAGGAATAGAATGGAAAAGCAAATACACACAAAATGTTGCACTCTGTCACTGTGACATAATCAGGTTTAATGGAGTTTTTGTTTGTTTGTTTGTTGTGTTGTGCTGTGTTCTAATCAGGCTTGCCTCTTTCTGTTTCCTAAAACTTTCTGTGTTCCTGAAGAATTATTAAAATATAGGCTGGGTGTGGTGGTTCATGCTTGTAATCCCAGCACTTTGGGAGGCTGAGGCAGGAGGATCATTTGAGTTTAAGAGCTTGAGACCAGCCTGGACAACATAGCAAGACCCTGTCTCTATTTAAAAAAATGAAAAAATTAGCTAGACATGGTGGTGCATGTTAGCTATGTAGTCCCAGCTACTAGGGAAGCTCTAGTGGAAGGATCACCTGAGCCCAGAAGATTGAGGTCCAGATTGTGGTGAGCCATGATTATACCCTTATACTCAATGTGGGTGACAGAATGAGACCCTGACTCAAAAAAAAAAGGTATTAAAATATAAATTTTAAATGATTAAATATTGTATGCCAAAATAGTTGGTCAAAACCTATATTTAATTATAACTTTTAGATTTTGCTATTTTTGTAACAACTTATACATACTATTTAAATAACTCTACTCATGCTTGTGCATGAATTCAATAAATATTCATTCAGTGTATACTATGTGCCAGGACTATTCTAGATGCTAGGGGCCTATCAGGGTACACAACAGACAAATGCATCCTTTATTTCTAGAGTATATGCTCAAGGAGGGACATAAACTATAAACAAACAGGAAAAAGAAAATGAAATGTCACATGAAATGTGCATATGTATGTGTAATGGTAGACTGTTTCCTAATTGTATCACTGAGAATACACTTGAGAAGAGACATGAAGATAATATGGGTGTATGGGTGATAGACATGTGATTCTGGAGGAAAACTCAGGCAAGGGAACACAAGTACAAACAATGGTCCTGAGACAGAAATGTTTCTGGCAGAATGGAGGATCACCAAAGAGTCCTGTGGAACATATGCTGAATGACAAGGAACAGAGTATCAAGGTAACAGAAGTATGTTCGTCTGGAGCTTTCTAGATCTTAGTTAGGACTCCGGATTTTGCTCTGAGTCAGATGGAAAGCCACCGCAGTGTTCAAAACAGAAATTAAATAAGGTTGACACCATCTTCACACAATGTTTTTAACTTCTGTGTTGAGATTATACTGCAGAAGGTGAGTATAGGACTGAAGCAGGGATACTGGCAATCAAATAACCAAGATGAGCAGTGACATGGCAGCCTGGGTCAGATTGGCCGTATTATAGGTGAGAGGTGATATGGTAGCCTGAATCAGGGTGGTTGTATTAGAGATGAGAAGTGACATGGTAGCCTGGTCAAGGTGGTCATATTAGAGGTGAGAGGTGACATGGTGGCCTGGGTCAGAACAGTCATATTAAAGGTAAGAGGTGACATGATGGCCTGAATCAGGGTGCACATAGTAGAGTCGAGAGGTGATGTGGTGGCCCGAATCAAGGCAGTCATATCAGAGGTACAAGGTGACATGGTAGCCGGGGTCAGGGTAGTCATATTAGAGATGAGTGGTGACATGGTGGCCTGAGTCTGGGTGGTCATATTAAAGGTGAAAGGTGACAAGGTAGCCTGGATCAGGGTGCTCATATTAGAGATGCAAGGTGGCATGGTAGCCTGAGTGAGGGCGGTCATATTAGAGGTGAGAGGTGACATGGTGGCCTAGATCAGAGTGGTCATATTAGAGGTGATAGGTGGCATAGTAACCTGCGTTTGGGTGGTCAAATTATAGGTGAGAGTTGACATGGTGACCTGAATCAAGGTGGTTGTATTAGAAGTGAGAGGTGACTTGGTAGCTTGGATCAGGGTGGTCATATTTGAGGTGAGAGGTGGCATGGTAACCTGGGTCAGGGGGGTCATATTAGAGGTTTTGAAGGAAGTTATCATTTGAATTATTTTTTAAAGGTAAATTTGACAAGGTATACAACTTAGAGAAATAGAATTTTCAAGTTTAGTACCAATGGTTAGGACCTGAGCAACCAGAAGAATGGATTTGCTATTAACATACATAAAGGACTGGTGTATAACCTGATTTGGCATAAATTAACAGGAGCCCAGATTTGGCCACATAACATTTAAAAGGCCCAAATAGAAATGTCAAATAAGGAATAGGATATAAGGGTCTAGAATTCAGGGGAAGGGTCCAGACAGGGGTTATAGATTTAGGAATCATAGGCATTTAGGTGGTGCTTTTAAACCCTAGAATCAGTATTACATGATATAGGAAGTGACTGAATGTAAAGAGAGAGAGAGAGGAGAGAGTCCATATTCTCCAAATTAAAGAACTAATTCTAAATGAGGTACTCCAATTAAGAGGTCTAGATTAGGATGTTGGAGAAACAAGGAAGAACCAGCAAAAGAAATGGAGAAGAAGCTGTCTGAAAGATAGGAGGAACACTGTGCTAATTTAAATTTAAATTTCCAGAGAGTAGGGCTAAGATGGCTGACTGGAGACATCAGACAACTTCCGCTTTCGGCAAAGTAATCTAAAGAGGAGCGAGTCTGGTGATTTGAGGGTCTGCCTGGAAACTCAAGCTGGGGTTTTTTGATGGTCACCTGGGGATACAGAGAATGGAGAGCCCCAAGTCCCAGCCATCCCCAGAAGCAACTCTGACAAGAGATCAGGAGACTAATCTTGGAGAAAGAAATGGTGGGTGAATGAAAGAGTTTTTACATCATCACTGAAACTGCTTTTTCCACAAAGCAGGATGGGAACTAGGAGGCTATACACCTCTGCACAGCATGGAAGTAGTGGCTCCATCCACCTGCAGACTGGGGTGGTGGAACACTAGGTCTCTTCCAGCAAGTCAATGTCCTCCATTCTACTTCTAGGTGAAAGGAGCAGTCTCATCTAGACAGAAGGAGGCCACTTCATGCCCCCCAGAACACCTGTGGCAGAGTAGAGCCATGGGCCCCCTCCTGGTTGCCCACCAATCCTGCAGATGAAATGTGTGGATGTGAGCCCCTGGCACTTGTTGGAGGGAGGGGGAAGCTCCTCATCTGGATGAAAGGACTTTCCCCACCTTGCCAGTGAAGTGCCAGCTGGTTTCCCTGAGCTATCACCCACCCTGCCACTTCTACCCCTTTCTCAGGCAGACCAGAGAAGGGAAGCCAAGTAAGAAAACCATCCAATATTAGCAACTTTAACAAATACAAATAAAAAGAGGATACTTCCCTTACAGATGAGGAAGAACCAATGAAAAAACACTGACAACTCCCAAAACTATAATGAATCAACACCCACAGAGTCTTCTCTGATTCCAAGCAATGAAACTCATCCAGAATGATCTATCCCTGATGACAAACAGAATTCAGATTATTGATGGCAAAGATATGCAGGAGAAAGTTGACACCAACATCAATCAAGTCATGAAAACAGTACAGAAAGTAAAAGCTGAAGAAGCAAACTGAACTTCTAGAAATGAAGAATTCTCTTCTGAAATTTCAAAACACAGTAGCAAGTCTCAACAGCAGAATCAGTCAGGCAGATGAAAAAGTCTCAGAGCTTGAAGACTGAATGATTAAATTAACCCAGTCTGACAAAAAGAAGAATAAAGAATTGGTGAAAATGAGCAAAGCCTACAAGAGATCTAGAATTATGCCAAATCTACACCTGACTGGCATTTCTGAGAGAGAAGGGAAATTGAGAACAACTGGAACAAGCTTTCCAAGTTGTTATCAAAGAAAATGTTCCCTATTTCACTAGAAAGGAAGCTATGCAGACACAAGAGAATCATAGAACTCCTAGGAAGTATTACACAGGAAAACTATAAGGCATGTGATAATCTGACCTGCTAAGGTGAGCATGAAATAAAAAATCCTAAAGGTAGCTAGAAATAAGGGGTAGACCACCTACCAAGAATGTCCATCAGAATTGCAGTAGACCTCTCAGCAGAAACCTTATAGGTCAGAAAAGCCTTGGAACCGCCTTTAATATTCTTAAAGAAAAACAATTCCAGCCAAGAATTTCCTACCTTGCCAAGCTAAGCTTCATTAATAAAAGATAATTGAAATCCTTTCCAGATATGCAAACCGAAAGAGAATATATCCCCTCCAGACCAGATCTTCAAGAGATGCTTAAGTATGTTCTAAGCACAGAAATGAATAAATGGTTCATCCTATCCCAAAACCACAGGTAAGCATAGAGTTTTATAGAACATACAAATCAATCTAGAATGTACAGAATTTATATAACATACATAGTCTGGAACACAAAGTAGCTTCTTAATGACAATATGATAGGACAAACCCCTATATGTCAATAATTAACTTAAATGTGAACAAACTGAATGCACCACTTAAAAGACACAGATTGGCAGATTGTATAAAGAAGTATCATCCATTCTTCTGCTGCCTTCAGAAAACCCATTTCACTCCAAATAGCACCCACAGGCTTAAGGTAGGGATAGGAGAAAGATGTTCCAGGAAAGTGGAATACAAAAAAGAGCAGTAATAGCTATTTTTATATTAGATAAAACAGACTTTAAACCAATAAAAGCTAAATGGAAAAGCATAGGCCACTAACTCAATTTACCAGCAAGAAATAGTCATCTTGAATGTATACACACTCAACATAGGAGCTCCCAGATATATAAAACAAGTACTAATTAATCTATGAGAAGACATAGACAGTTATACAATAATATACAGAGACTTTAATACCCTGCTAACTGCTTTAGACAGATAATGAGGCAGAAAACTAACCAAGAGATCCAGAACCTTAACACTGGACCAATTAGATCTAATAGACATCTGCAGAATACTTCACCCAGCTACGGAATATATACATACTCATCCATAAATTAAACATGAACATATTTCAAAAGGTTAAAATCATACCAAGTATCTTTTCAGACCACAGCAAAATAAAAATAAATATCATCACCAACAGGAACTCCCCAAAATACACAAATACATGGAAATTAAACAATTATGAATGGCTTTTGGGTTAACACAAAAATCAAGAAAGAAATAAAAGATTTCTCAAAAACAAACAAAAATGAAAACACACAATACACTAAAGCTTTTGGAATACTATGAAGGCAATGCTGAGAGGGACATTTATAACATTGTACACACACGTGAATAAAATAGATCTTGACTATATGCAGTGGCTCAGTCTATAATCCCAGAACTTTGGTAGGCCAAGGCAAGAGGATTGCCTGAAGCCAAGAGTTTGAGACCAACCTTGGCAACTTGGTGAGATCTGGTCTCTACAATAAATCTCAAAACTAGCCAGGTGCGGTGGAGTGTGTCTGTAGTTCCAGTTGTTTGAAAGGCTGAGGTGGAAGGATCGCCTAAGCCCAGCAGGTTGAGGCTGTGGTGACCATGAGCATCGCCACTGCACTCCAGCCTAGGTTGACAATAGTGAGACTCCAATTCACAAAAATTAAAAATAGAAATAAAACAACATAGATCTCAGGCAAACAATTTAACATTTATTCGCACCTAAGGGAGCTGGAAACATAAGAATAACCCAATGCCACCAGAAGTAGAATAGAAATTATCAAAATAAAAATAAAGCTAAATGAAATGAAGACCAAAAATAAAATTATGCAAAGGCTCAATGGGTCAAGAAACTGATTCTTTGAAAGGTTAAATAAAATTAAGAGAATCCCAGCCAGATAAACAAAAAAAATGAAAAGGAAAATTCAAATAAACACAATCAGAACTGAAAAAGGTCACCAACTCTGAAGAAATGCAAAAGCTTATTAGACATTGCTACAAACATTTGTATATAAGCTAGAAAATCTAAAGGAAATGGAGAAATTCCTGGCAACACACAACCTCCCAAGATTGAAATAGGAAGAAATTGAAACCTTTAGGGTTCAGCCCAATAACAGTCTAAGAAATTGATTCAGTAATAAGAAAGCTTCTTAACACAAAAAGCAAGGTACTAGATGTTTTCTCAGATAAATTCCACCAGACATACAAGCAATAACTGATACTAATCCTACTGAAAGTATTCCAAGCAATCAAGAAGGATGGAATCTTCCTTAGCTCATTCTATGAGGCCAGTATTATCCTAATATACCCAAATGGCAAAAAACTCATCAAGGAAATAAAACTACGGCCAAATTTTCTGATGAACGTACATGCAATAATTCTCAACAAGATACTAACAAATTGCATCCAACAACACATTATAAGAATCATTCATAATAACCAGGTAAGATTCATTTCCGGGATGCAAGGCTGGTTCAACATATGCAAATTAATAACAGTAATCGAATGCACACAGAGGTGTAAAACCAGGAACCGCATGATTATCTCAATACTCACAGGTGCATAAAAAGCATTTGATAAAATTCAACATTCCTTCTTGATAAAAACCTACAAACACTTAAGCATTGAAGGAACAATTCTCAAAATAATAAGAGTCATCTATGACAAACTTGTAGTTAACATCATATCTTAATGAATAGAAGCTGGAAGCATTTCCCCTAAAAACTGGAACAAGATAAGGATGTCCACTCTCACCATTCCTATCTAACATAGTACTGGAAGTCCTATTCAGAGCAATCAGGCAAGAGAAAGAAATTACAGGTATTCAAACTGGAGAAAAGGAGTTTAAATTTTCCCTCTTCACAGAAGATATGATTCTATACATAGAAAACCCTAGAGTGTCCTCCAAAAGCCTCCTAGTGCTGATAAACATCTTCAGTAAAGTCTTGGGATAGAAAATCAATGTGTAAAAATTAGTTGCATTTCTATATACCAACAACAAGCAGGATGAGAACAAAATCAAAACTATAATCCCATTTATAATAACCACCAAAAAAGCACAGTACTCATCTAACCAAAGAGGTGAAAGATCTCTACAATAAGAAATACAAAACACTGCTAAAAGAAAAGATAACACAAACAAATGGAAAAGCATCTCATGCCCATAGGCTAGAAGAATTAATATGGGAGGAGGGAATGGCAAAATATCCTGGAATTATCTTTTGGAGGGTGGGCCCCTGGTAGTATACTTAGAATTTTTTCTCACAGAGCTGAACTGGATTTCAAAGGTCAGCACCTCAGTGCCAACATCAAACTGTGTCTGATTAACAATGTGTGTATGTGAATTATATATGTGTATATGTGTTAATTTTATTTGTTCATAGAATCATTCTGTTTTACAACATTTTGAGTTGGCAGTAGTTGGAATAAATAGAATAATAGAATAGAAAAATAGAATAATCTAGAGAAAAACCACAAGGACAGAGATTTTGCTCACATTTACTCCCTGCTGTGTCTCCAGGGCTAGAGGAGAAGCTGGCACACGGTAGGCACATGCAAGCTAGTTCAACCTTTGTGGAAAGCGTTTTGGATATTTCTAAAAGAACTAAAAATAGAGCTGTCATTTGACTCACCAACCCCACTTTTGGGAATATACCCAAAGGAACACAGTTTGCTCTACCAAAAGGACGCCTGTCTGCATATGTTTATTGTGGTCCTATTCAGAAGAGCAAAAACATGGAATCAACCCATATGCCCATCAAAGGCGAACTAGATAAAGAAAATGTGGTACATGGCCATTACATTTGTGAAGCCATGATTTGTTCCCTAAGCTTCGGCCCCCTCCCCTATCTTGGGGAGGTGAATCTCCTCTCTAATCTACTTTCTAAGTAAACTATGCTTTTCCAATCTAATAAAAACAAAGAAAATATGGTACAAATACACTATGGAACACTATGCATGGAGAAAGAACAAAGTCATATCCTTTGCAGCAACATGGATGTAACTGGAGACCATCATTTTAAGTGAATTATCAGAGAAACAAAAAAATGAATACTTCATGTTTTCCCTCATATGTGGGCACTAAACATTGGGTGTGCAGGCACAAGGATAGGAACATCAGACACTAGGCACTGCTAATGGATGGATGAAGAGAGAAGAAATAATGGATACAAAACCACTCATTGGATACTGCCTACGACTGGGCGGGGGGATAGGGCCCATCAGAACTCCAAACCTTGTCTTCACACAATATGCTTATGTGATGTGTTTTCACACGTTCCCCACAATTCTAATACGTATCTTATATATATTAGATTTTATATATGAGTATATATATAATATTAAATTCTAATATATGTAGTGGAACAAAACAATAATAAAACTGTGGTATTAATTTAGATATAGATACATCAAAATAGGTAATGCATGCTGAGCTCAGAACAGAATCATTTTATATGGAAATATCATTGATGATAATGTGGCATTTTGTATCACTGAAGAAAGAATGAATCATTCAATAAATTGTGGTGAGACAAGTGACTATTTGCAAAAAATAAAAAAGTTAGATCTTTGTTTTTATAAGAAATAAAAAATGGTGAGAGAGAAAAAATCAACTATGTCAGTGCTGTTGATGGGTTGAGTAGCTGAAACCTAAATAGTGATAATATATTTATCAGTATGGAGATTTATTTTTTGATTATGGAAATAGAAGAAGATAAGCCTATATTTTTAGCATATTATATGGGTTCCTCTTTAAGGTATAGATCTTTTTTGTGAATATAAGTTTTGTAAACTATAATGTGCTATTCAAATCTATAATAATGATTATTGCCACTATTATTGCTGTATATTAATCAAAATCTATCCTGGCTAAGATTATTTGCAAGCTAGCCTATTTTTTCTCTGATTATTTTTAATGAAAATGATTTCAAATATTAATGTCCATCTGCATGTGATACTTAACTTTAGTTGGCTTCTGTAATGGACTGATGTGGGCCTAATAGAGAGGACAGTGTATTTTGTTCCTAGCTTATATTAGAGGGACTCAGATATCAGACAAGGCGTGACAGTGATATTATGGGGTTAAGAAAAGGTTAATGCTATTTAGGCAGATGGCGAATTGCAAATTTCAACCTGTTGTCACAATAATGAATATGTGAAGAAACACTGGTGCTGCAGATGGGAGAAAAATGAAATAGAGTTGTTTTTCACATATACATATCCAAATGTATTATTAACAGCTCATAGAAGAAGAGTTATTCTTCACAAAAGACTGATTAATATGTTCTCATTCTTAGGTCATTACAAGGGACAACATTTTCGATTATATTCAGTGTATCCTTAACAGTTATGTTGATGTAATTTTTCCAGGCAACAATGGATTAAGCATTTAATCTAAAGAAAACTGGCTGTATGATGTGTAATTTCCAATTTATTATTATATTAAATGTCCATCCTGTTTATTTCTGTTAACAGATCCATAGTGCTTATTATTCTAGTCTAATAGATGTAGTTTATATCAAGAAATTGTTATATTTTTATTGCTTTTTTTATTTTTACTAATATACTTTATAGCCTTAGTCTCTCAAATAAAATACTAAGATATTTTATCTATTCAAGAACATACTGTAGTCAATACGATTATTATTAACTAAAGAACGATGCTATTTTAAAATTCTGTATGACCAGCTATATCCCAATGCTTTGAGGTGTTTTTTCTCCTATTCAAAAGAATGCCATAAATTTTGGCATGTGGCCTATTAGAAAATACAATTTGTTTTCTAAAACAATTCCCAAGGATGTGCACAGTGAATCCCAGTGCACATGAGATGACTGTCAGATGAACAGCTGCCCTCTGAAAGCAGCCAATTAAATAACATGCAGGCTTGAAACTGTCACTTGAAAATATTATGACTTATCTAAACTAGTGAGTGAACACTCATCACGAACACCTTTCAAATGGGAGTCATTCAGCCTCCTTTCAAATTTCAGAGAATCATTAGGTGGCAAGTAGGTAATTCTCTGAAAAGTCATCTTTCTAAGGTAGAGATTCCTCGAAACACAGTTTCAAGGGGCAAAGAGGTGCCACTGCCTAGAACTGAGTTAGGGACTGGGTGTGCGCTATCAAAAAGGGTCAAGTCAAGCAGAAAGAATAATGTTGCATTTTATACTCTTTCAAATTAACCAAAAAAAGTAAAATTTATTTGGTAGGCATGTTCACTGCACTGGTTTTTGTAGCCTTAGAACTTCAGTCTTACTGGTTTCAGAGGGAGGGAAGCAAATGCCTTTCACTTACTTCGTTAGTAATATTCCTAGTACCTGAAACAGGGAGATCACCACAAAGAAGCACTTTTGTGTGTAGACGTATACAAATACACATTACTTTTCTTATTAGTACTAAAGTCATTAAATATTATGAGCTCCATAAACTTTTTCTGACATTAAGGTATATATTTTAAAAGTTTCATTCACCTAGGCAAATACACAAATAAATTTGAATTCAAAATTACTTAATCCGTTGATACTTTATAAATTTATAAATTTTCTTTAACAGAAATCTTTGACTATTCCAAAGTTTATATGCATAACACATTTCTATGTCCAAAATAGCCTAAAAAATAACGTACAAAGTAAAGTAAATTTTTGAAACATGCATTCTGCAAATTAAACCAGAAATAGTTCCAAGTTGTTTTACAACATACTAAAACAATTGCATCAAAGCTAAAACGGAATAATTGTGGTTTCGTGTTTATTACATATTGTCATATATGACATATAGTATAACTATTCTTCTGATAGCAATTTTTGTACCATTAGATTTTCCTATGCTAAACATGGTATTGAACAAAATTTTCTTGAGCCTGCATCCTATATTCGTACATGTGTAGGCTCGGAGGAAATGGGACACCTAGGAAATGGGACAATGATAGAAAATACATAAACAAGTTTTTGAACAAATAATTAATTGCCACTGGGA
The DNA here is from genome assembly GCF_000164805.1 of Carlito syrichta. Taxonomy (NCBI): domain Eukaryota; kingdom Metazoa; phylum Chordata; class Mammalia; order Primates; family Tarsiidae; genus Carlito; species Carlito syrichta. Next base: position 223,716 of record NW_007247304.1, on the reverse strand, counting down.
AAATGCTGCATTAGTGGTGCTATGGGCTATCGAAGGAACTCCGGTAGTCTGATATAACAGTAAGCTTCATCGTAGAAATGACACTTAATTGGTGAGAAGGAAAGGAAGGGCTTCCTCATTTCAGGACTTGCTACAAGTAAGTTTTCTCTCTTCTGGAGAACATGGCAACATCACCTTCTAACTCCGCTCCTGTTCTGTCTCAGTCTGCTGCCTCCGTCCCAGCATACACGTCTTCCAGCCACCGATTGTTTTTCAGAGGTGCTCCATAGCTGAAGCATAAGGAACAAAATCACAGAGAGAGCTTTCTTTCCCTCCTTAATTTACGATGCTGAGAATGGTAGATTAGCAAAGATCAATAGTAATGGGAGACAAGTGAGAAGACATTTTCATCGCCTCGGGTAAAAAGTTTTGGTGGTTTGGATTAAGTCAATCCTGGAAATGGAGAGAAGCAGATAGAGGTGTGGGCAGCATGAGAGACAGAGCTGAGGTGAGAAAATTGAGCCTTAAAGGAGTTCATGAACTTGCCCCAGGACACATATTAGGAAATGAGAGAACAAGAGTTTTTATCCACATGATTTCTTGCGTATTGAGTTGCTGTTACAGTGGAGAGAAAGACATGGAAAGGTTGAGTCCCTGGTTCTCCAGGAGTGACTGGATGAAGATTGTGCCATTTGTCAGTATGGGAACACTAGAAGAGCAACAGATTTGCAGGGAATCACAGGAAGTTCAACTTTTGACGTGTGATGTTTGAGGTGTCACTGGAACATCAGAGTGTGGGTGAATAGATCCATCTGGACTGGTTATTAAAAGTTACTGGTCATTGGTATACAGATGGCAAATAAAGCTCTTTGAGTAAATGAGATCATCTGGGGAGTGAGTGTTGAACAGATAGTGAAGATGCATTAAGGCAGAGATGCTCAAACTTTGGTATCACAGTCACCTAAAGCAGCTGTCCCCAACTTTATTTCGCATCAGAGACAAGTTTCATGGAAAACAACTTTTCCACAGACCAAGTTGGCAGGGGTGGTTGGTTTCAGGATGACTCAAGCACATTGTATCTACTGTGCACTTTATTTGTATTATTTTTACATTGTGATAATAATAAAATAATTATACAACTCATCACAATGCAGCATCAGTGGGAGCCCTGAACTTGTTTTCCTGCAACTAGACGGACAGTCCCATCTGGAGGTGGGGGAGGGGGGAACAGTGCCAGCCAAAGTGTGTTGCTTATGTCCAGTCTACTCCGTAATCTCAATTTGGTTGCTATCACAGTAGAAAGCGCTGCTTCACAAAGATAGGACATTGGAAATGGAAGCGTGCTTTTCAGGACTTTTTTGGAAATCTCAGGATATTCTGCCTTGACTTTTATCCAGAGCACATGGAGATTTGAAGTTGTCTCAAAAATACTTTTAAGGTCACCGTCATTTGCAATCTCAAGCAGTAGATCCTCTTCTAGCACAAAGTCAATTCACCTGGCTTATTCACAAATGAGTTATGGAACCATTCCTTCCCAGTGTGGGTACCTTTTGTGGTTGGGAAGTAATGCTGTAAGTCTTTTGAAAGTTGAGGAAGGTGGTCATGCACCAGCTGGGAGAACGATGGCCCTGGTTCTTTCAAAATCTCTGCTAATGTTTCAAACATGTCAAAAATCCCAATGCTCACTGGTCACCCCCATAATTCCAGTTTACCTTTGAATGGAGCCACTTTATCCGCCAACTCGAACACAGTTGTCATTCTCCCCTGAAGGGACAGATTGAGTTTGTTGAGCAGGTTGAATATGCCACACAAGTAAGCAAGTTTTGCAACACCTTCTGTGTCACTGAAATGTGCTGCCAGTGTTGAATGGTTTTCTAAAAGAAACTCCGAGGCAACTCTCATAAGTCAAACATTCAGTCCAGTGATCTACTTTTAGAAAGCCATCTCACTTCTGTGTGTAGAAAAGACATGTGTTCTCTACATCCATCTCCTCACAGAGCTATGGGAACAGACAAGAGTTAGGGGCATATACTTTAATGTGGTTGATAATTTTAATCACATCCTGCAAAACATTGTTAAAGTCAGGTGATATTTTTCAGCTAGCCAGCATATCTCTATGGATGACACAGAGCATAGACTCATGTTCAGAAGTAACCTCTTTGGCCCGAGTAGGGAAACCAGAAAGTCATTCAGTCATGGCAGCCACTCCATCCATGCATATACTGACACAAAATGACCAGCCCAGTTTTTCTGATATATCATCATTCAAAGAGGTGAATAGTTTTGCAGTTGTGAGGTTGGCTGGCAACAGAAGTACACAGAACACATCCTCATGCACATACTTCTGAAAAATATATCGCACAAAAACAATCATTGTTGTCTTCATTGTTGTCTTGTCAACATCGGTAGACTATCAACCTGGAGTGCATATATAATGGTGACTCGTTAATCCTCGCTAACAATTGTGCTTCAATATCTTCTGCTGTTTCATTAATTAGTCTAGTTATGGTACTAGCCAAAAGAGGAACACGTGTCACCTTTTGAACTGCAGTCTTTCCTAAAAGTTCACAGCAAACGTCCTTAGCAGCAGGCAGGACCAACCCTTCACCAATAGTAAAGGGCTTCTTAGCTTTAGCAGTGCAGTGAGCCACTAAGAAAGATGCTCTCAATGAAGACACATGCAATAAAGTGATGGCCTTCAATAATTGCTTCTGTTCTCTGTGTTCACATTTTTTTTTTCTTTTGAGAAACTCCAGCTGGGTGCGGTGGCTCACACCTATAATCCCAGCTCTTTGGGAAGCTGAGTCGAGAGGATTGTCTGAGCCCAGATTTCAAGACCAGCCTGGGCAACTTGGTGAGACCTCACCTCTATAATAAATTTTAAAAAAAGAATTTAGCCGGGCTTGGCAGTGTGTGCCTTGTAGTTTCAGCTACTTGGAAGGCTGAGGAGGAAGGATTGCCTGAGTCCAGCAGGTCGAGGCTGTTGTGGCCGTGAGTGACCCATTGCACTCCAGTACAGGTGACCGAGGGAGACTCCAACTCAAAAAAAAAGAAAGATGAAAGAAAGAGAGAGAGAGGAGAGGAGAGGAGAGAAGAAAGCAAACTCCAAAGCCTTGTCTTTTAATGCAGGATGCTTGGTCTCCATGTGCTGAAGCAGTTTTGAAGGATTCATAGCTTCGTTGGATAACCAGTCACCACATATTATACAAAGAGGGCTTGGAGAATGTGAATCACTTGTTGCAATGAACCTGTAATTTAAGCTGGACTCGGTATTTTCTTTCTTTTTGTTGGCAGTCTTGGAGTCCTCTGCTGTCTCATCATTGGATCTTTCTCCCTGTTCAAGAAACTCTCCAGTGATGTTTGTTTTTTACTTGATTTGGCTAGGGTTAGCTTGTGGGCTTAACCAGAACTGTGACTGAGACAAGTGTTCAGTGCAGGAAAGAGGCACAGATGGAAGTAGTAAATAAAATAATGGGTGGGCCACACACGGACTAAAATAAGTGCCGGATTCTGACTTAACGCCTGCTACCAGATACAGCTGTACAATTGAAGTACACCAACTCACTTGCCACTCACGGATAGGGTTTTGATATGAGTCTGCAAGCAATTGACTTATGATGGTCTCTGTGCAGTCAAACCTCACTGCTCACATTAACCTGTATTTGCAGCTGCTCCTCAGAGCTAGCATCACTGCCTCAGCTTCACCTCAGATCATGGGGCATTAGTTTCTCATAAGGAGTGAGCAATCTAGATCCCTTGCATGCACAGGTCACAGGAGGGTTCAAGCTCCAATGAGAATCGAATGCCATCGCTGATCTGACAGGTGATGGCGCTCAGGAGGCAATGCAAGCAACGGGCTGTAAATACAGATGAAGCTCACTTCCTGCTGTGTGGCCAGGTTCATAACAGACCACAGATCAGTACTGGTCCATGGCATGAGAACTGGGGCCCCCTGATCTAGATGGTGTGTTAAAACACACATTTATAGAACCCACTACTAGTATTTCTGATTCAGTAGGTCTGGGGTGTTTGTGTGTTGAAGCTATCTCTTAACAAATTTGCACATTTATCAAGCTTTCTTTTCCAACACCAAGTTGGGAGAAGTAAAGTTGGTAGCTTAAAACTTGCCATGTTGGGAATAGTTACATCATGGAAATCAGCAAAGGCTGCAAACTAGGACCTTTATTTTTAAAAATCTGGCTTATCGATCAGCATATCGCAAATCAGGATGAGATCTGAGAGTCTGCATTTCTATCAAATTCTGAGATGTTACTGATGCTATTCAGAGACCATGTTTTGAAAAACCACTTAAGTTAGGAAAACATTTTATGTAGTTAGAAATACTTCTAATTTCTTAAGCCAGTTAACATCTTGCACTTTGGAAAAGTAGAGCTTCTTTGAAAAGAGATTACGTTTTAAGATTTAATTGTAATGGTGAAAATTACATACAATGTATATCTCAAACCACCTATAAGATGCCAACTTTCTTTGATTATGTGGCTTAAATGAAATAAGATAATGTAATCATAAACTACTATGCAAATGCGTGTTTATTTTTGTTTTTATTTTGTATTTTAAGTTTAGTTATTCCCTGGGAGTGGTGGTTCACACCTGTAATTCCAGCACTTTGAGAGGTGGAGGCAAGAGGATTGCCTGAGTCCAGAGGTTCGAAACCAACTTGCGTAATTTGGCGAGACCTCATCTCTACAATAAATCAAAAAATTAGCTGGGCATGGTGCTGCACGCCTGTGGTTCCAGCTAATTGGAAGGCTGAGGTGGAAAGATCACTTGAGTCCAGCAGGTTGAGGCTGTGGTGGCTGTGAGTGTGCCACGGCATTCCAGCCTGAGCAACAGAATGAGACTCCTATTCAAAAAAAAAAAATTTTTTTTTAGTTATTCAATGAGTTTTAGTTGCTCTGAATTTCAAATTACATTTTTCATTATGTGCTATAGAAAAATTATTTATTATAATTCAGGATTAGAATGCAGAAAACATTTTTAAAAATATAAAAATATTTCTTAAGAGATTTTTAATGGTAAGTCTTTTATCCCAATAAGTGAGTAGTAAATTTAGTCAAACTGTATGTCAATTACAACATTATAAGATTAAGCCAGTGAATGGGGTAGTGGAAGGAATGTATTGATTGTTGTGTCTGTTTACTATCTTCAATTGTGCATTTTTACCCTCTATTGGTTTTCTTTTCTTTTCTTTTTTTTTTTTTGAGTCTGTTGCCCAGACTGGAGTGCAGTGGCCGCTCCCGGCCCCCGCAGCCTCGACCTGCTGGGCTCCGGCCATCCTTCCGCCTCAGCCTTCCAAGTAGCCAGAATTACAGGCACGCACTACCACGCCCGGCTGATTTTTTGATTTATTGTAGAGATGAAATCTCGCTGCCCAGGCGGGTTTCGAACCCGCGGGCTCAGGCAATCCACTCACCTCAGCCTCCCACGGGCGCAGGATTACAGGCTGAGCCACCGGGCCCGGCGGTTTTCTATTTAAAAGAGCAAATATATCAATCATTTGCTTTCAAGACATTGGAAGTATAAAAATAAACAAGCATGTTATAAGGAAGTTCAAATGATATAATTGTGGAAAGTTGAAGGAAGATCGGATCCAAAGTGACCACAAGCTGGTTGATAACCTCTCAAATGACCTAATGGGTTGGCATTCATTACTAAGAACCTAGCCCTCACAAGAAGGACTCCATCTTTCCAGGCATACTTATATGAATCAAAGTCATTAATAATATACAAAGCCTGAGTGCCAATTGTTAATTTACAAAACCTATTATCAAGCATCCTGGAATGCTAGTGTCTGCATGAAAAGCAGTTTCTGTGGCTGAAGGTCAACTTATTTGGTAAGTCAAAAATTAGTTGCTTAATCATTTTTAGCTAACAAGGGTCAAAACCAAAGAAACCAGCTGATGTGTTGAATACATAGTGGGTCTGATTACAACATCTTGTTTTTATTTATTTATTTATTTTTATTTATTTATTTTTTTGAGTTGGAATCTCACTCGGTCGCCCAGACTGGAGTGCAGTGGCCGCTCCCGGCCACTGCAGCCTCACCTGCTGGGTTCCCGCGATCCTTCCGCCTCAGCCTTCCGAGGAGCCAGAATTAGAGGCATGTGCTACCACGCTCGGCTGATTTTTTTGATTTATTGTAGAGATGAGGTCTCGCTGCCCAGGTGAGTCTCGAACCCGCGGGCTCAGGCAATCCACTCACCTCAGCCTCCCGAAGGCGCGAGATTACAGGCTGAGCCACCGAGCCCGGCTTTATTTCTATTATTACTAGTAATAGTTACTGATTGCTGTAGACTACACCTGTATCAGTTGTAACTCAAGACATAGGTAAGCCGTATGAAGACAAGTTAAGAGAGTGGGCTCTGAGGTCTAATAATCTAGTTCAAATCTGTGTTTTTTGTTTTGTTTTTGTTGTTGCTATTTGTTATTCCTTGCTGAGCAGGGTACAAAGTTTTTTCGGCTGCCATTATTTTACCTACTCTAGTATAATCCTTGTAGGGTTTTTATAAGCATCATATGAGAGTATTTATGTAAAGTCCTTAGAATAGTGCCAGCCACATAAGTCCTCGGGGGTATGTGGATTATTATTATACGATATCATTTAATCCTCATAATAAACATTATTATTACAGCCATTATTAGCTCAATTTTACAAGTAAGGGAAACAAAACTCATAAATGCATTATTTTGTCCAACATTTTACTTTGGAAGTGGCAGGACCAAGATTTAAACTTTGCTCTGTGTAACTTCAAAACCTGAATGTTCCCAATAGAATAAAAATAATGGAACGTATTAGCTAAAAGTTTCTCTTCCCTTAAAAGTGCTTAGATAGACACTGCCAATATTTTCATTGGAACTCTACTTTGTTCTACACTTCCAAGGCAATTCAATCTTCTGATTTACACTTCTCTTTAGCTAATGTAATGTAATATATCCTATTCAGTTATAAACAAGTCTTACTTAATTTCTTTTCCTTAAGATGAATTTATACATCTTTGCTGTAATTTATTGTGTCTTGAATTAGCCCCAGTATGATGGCCATCTTCCTGTTCTTGATGGAATACATAGTGGAGGCTCAAAAGTACAAATAATAACAATGTATTAGTAAGAATAGTCTGTAGTTCTCCCTGCCTCAAGCCCTGAATCCTCAGGCTTTCATATAATCATTATCATTAAATATTCATCAATTTCCCACTGAAAACATGACCCAAATGAAGCATTACTAAAAGAGTTAAAAATGATGTGGGGAAATAGAAACAAAATAACACACATATTTCTGCAGACAATTAGCATTTCAAACGTTTTCACTGATCTCATTCATGATTTGTTTTTTAAACTCAAAATAATTTGAAAATCTACTTTACTTTCCAAAGACTTTAAATTTATTTTAAATTTACTTTATAATTACCATTTCTAAGATCTTTATAATTTATTATTTATAATGTGATATACCTACCAAATTATGTATTTTTTTAGGATAGTAAGTGTTCAATACATATTTGATAATACGTTTTTTATAATTAGAGTGGGGTTCTAAAACATAATAAGTTGATATCCTAAATGAGTATTAAGTGCACTAACCACTAAAAAGCATTTTCAATAAATATTGATCTCATTGAAATTATTTGTGATATCTTTTTTGGCATCTTGTATACAGTTGAAGAATCTTCAATTTCAGGCAGGAGATACTGATATTTATCCTGATTCTGTCATTTCACCTCTCTGGGCCTCATTTTTTTAAATCTATAGATCAAAATGATTGAATGAAGTCTTCTTTGAGACTTGGTCCATTTCTAAAATTTGGTTTATTCTAAATGATCTTAAAGAAAAAAATCTCCCTCAACAAATTGCCAGTAAGCCATTAGGATCAGTTCTGCCGAATCAGTCTTTGATAAATCTTCCCTTTCGCGTGAATACTTATGTCTTAGAAGTATAAATATTATCACCTGATGGTTGAAGAGATTTCGCAAATTCCACCAGGGATCCTGAAATCAACGGCATCACTTTAGAATCCCAGCAGGGTCTATGGTGAATATGTATTTAACAATGAGGAGTGTCATCCTTCCAACAGCACATATTCAATGAACAATTCCTGAAAAACCTCACAGTTTCTGATTCTTAAAGCTATACACAACTGTGACTGAAAATGATATGCTCACATATGTGATTATGTAATACTTTTCGGGAAAGCAAACTAACTTGCATCCAAGATGTCTCTTTCTCCCTGTGTTGAATAGAGCTGTATTGCCAATTAGAGTGCAAAACTGTAAGGGAGAGATAGGGGAAATAAAATGCAAAATCTGTGTGCAGGACACCTGCGTGTCTCCTTTTAGTTTTCCCTTGATCCTTTGTCTCACAAACCATAGGCAAGGAGACTGTCACTTTCTTGAGTTGATGCTAATCTTTCAACCTCAGCCCACCACTTCGTCTCTCCACAACCCCTGAAGGTCTTTCTATAGGCCGCCTATGATTTACAACAGGTGAGTTATATAAATCCTTTGCTCTTTTATTTTAATTCAATCATTTATCTATTGAATACCTCTTGATAAGTGCTGGCATTCAACAGGAAACAAATAGCTACCCCTGCTTCTATGGAGCTTATTGTCTAGTGGGCAAGGTAGGCACTCAAGGAAAAAATGGATACACATATGAGTGTTATTGAGGATAAATTATATGAAGATATAATAAAGTTCATGAGATAATGAGTACATTATATATATGTGTGTATATATATATATATAATAACATATACAGAAGGCGCCAAAAAGTTATACACATTTTATAAAGGAAAAAACTGTATTAAAATTGTAATACTCAATATATACCAAAGTGCTTAGGTATATATTCAATATATACCAATAACAAAAGATGAATACAAGTCAGATTTGACTTCCGCAATTACAAGAGGTATTCAAAGTGTTTACTGTCAACATCCAGATACTTCTGATTATGGCAAACTACAAGTAATACATAGATAACATCTCTATCTATATATTTTGTGTATACATTTTTTACACCCCCCCGTGTATAATAGCATATATTTCAGAATTATTTCTCTAGAGTATAGATCTGCAAGATAAGTAGCACTTAGTCAACTGCAGTGTGAGAGGAATATTAATTCCAGGAATGGCCATATTTTGAAAAGAATGAAAAAGCAATGTGAATGGAACTTAGTGAGCAATTTAAAAGTGAGTAGGAGGTGAGGCTGGAGAATGAAGAAGGAGTTAGATCATTTCATGTACAGAAAAACCAAACTTAAATCCAATGGGAGGGATTTTAAGCATGGAGTTGACGTAATTAAATTTACTTATTGAAAAAAATGATTACACTTGTTACTCTATAGAGAATGAATTGAAAGGGACAAGAATTGGGAGATTCGGGCATGTTTTACACACAAAAAGAAAAGGGTAGCTTAGACTGAACTGGCAGCAAAAGGCTAGAAAGGAATAAAGGAATTTAAGTTATAGAGATATATTACTGAGTCAAAATGGACAAGCTTGGGTGTGAAGGATAAAGGAAAAGGGGATTCAAGGATAAGTACCCTGTTTCTGACACGACAGAGAGTGTAACATGTTTCTGACATGATTGGATAGAGTTGTTATTTATTAAAATGGGAAAAAAAGCTGAAGATGAGGGATTTGGGGGAGATCAAAAGAACAGTTCTGGACATGTTAAATCTGAGATGGCTGTGAGACATCATGAACATGAGATACCAAGTTGGCAGTTAGACTTAGATGTTTCTCCTACACTTTGATTCTGAGCTCAAAGAGGCATCTCCATAGAGACGGCAAAATTGTGGGATTACACAAGCTCACTCAGAGGTGGACTGTGAAGTGGACCAGCACTGACCCACTGTAATTCAAGTGTTAATAGTCGCCGAGGAAGCTGAAGTGTACAAAGGAAACTGAAAGCAGAAGACAGATGAAAACCAAGAGATTAGAAGTCAATGCTCAAGCAAGGCATGGTCAACTGTGTTACATGATACTCCAAATTCAAGTAAGAGGAAGCAGTTCCCTAGAGAATAAAAACCTAGTACCAATTAAAATGCATTCTGCTAAATGTTAGCAATGTGAAATTCTGCTGAGGTAGTCAATGAAAGTTGTTTTTCATTTAGGTGTATGTCTTTGCCCTCCTCGGGTGCTTTTGCAGGTAGATGACAGCTTCACTTTTAGTAAAAAGTATGATTTTTGAAAATGATATATTTGACATTAATCTTACCTAGTGAAAAGTTTTGCTATTAAATTTTGATACACTGCCCTGGCCTGGCACTGTCTTGAGTGACAAAACAACTGTAAGTTTGTTTTTACTGAGAGCTGACAATTTCTAAGGATTTAAAAACTATTAACATGGAAGATCTCAGAATTGTGTAATCAAAGATCTAGACAGAAGCAAAAATGATACTTTTAAAACAGAAAATTACATGAACAACCACAGCAAATTTGATTTATTTGAAAAACAGGAGAAAAGGTTGCCAGCGTATTAGTCCACTTGTGCTGCTATAACAGAATACCACCGACTGGGTAATTTATAATACTGTGAACAGAAATCTATTTCTCATAGTTCTGGAGGCTGGAATTCCAGGTCAAGGTCTCGGTATTTGGTGAGGGTTTTCTTACTATGTCCTCATGTAGTGGAAGGCGGATGAGCAAGAAGGGAAGGAAGAGCAAACTACTAAGCAAATGCGATGTGGAGACTTTTATAAGAGCTTAATCCCATTCACAAAGAAGAACACTCATGGCCTAATTACTTCTAAAGGCCCCTCTGCTTAATAATATCACATTGGCAATACCTGAATTTTGGAGGTGGCACCAGATAGCTTCTTATTTTCTCAGGAACACACATTAAATGATTTTTTATTTACTACAAACTCTTTAAAATCAAGACCTTATATATCTTGATCACTAATTGTATCTCCTGGATGTGACATAGAATTGGTCCTTAAAATATATTTGCTGAATATTAGGCAGCCATAAAGAAGGACAAAATTATGAACTTTGTAGCAACTTGGATGGACTTAGACTCTATAATACTGAGTGACCTATCACAGAAATAAAGAACTGAGTACCACGTTTTTACTCATAAGCAGGCCTTGAACAATTATCATAATATTATAAGAAAGGGGTTAGCAGTAGTGGGAAACTGCCGGGGTCGAGGTGTGGGGGACACACCTCATCAACAAGGGTACCTGCATAATGTGCATTTGTATACCTAACACTGAATTGTACCCTACACCTTCAAGATAAAAAATTTAAAAAAATATATATTTGCTGAATAAGTGAATGAGTAGATTAATATATTAGTGCTGTGTCACTTTCCTTCATATGCTATTTGTCATGTTTTACATACATATATATGAATGAAGTCAGAATAGAAATCAGTGATTTTTCATGTTTACTTTTATCTTCATTTTTTCAAGTAATAATAATTTTATATAATTTATATGATATTGCTTATATTATTAAATTGTTGACATTGTAGATGAAAGAAAGAAAGGAAAGAATGAAAGAAAGGAAGGAAGGAAGCTTGACAATGGCCAGAAAACGAATATAGCTATGAGGCAACCAGCGATATCTTCTTATAATAACGCCAATCATAACCAACATTTGGTACTTTTTTATGTATTTAGTTCATATAATTCTCTCAATAATGCTTTGAGGTCGATATTATTATTATCCCAAATTTGTAGTTGAATAAATACAACTATTTATGTAACTACATCATATAACTATTAAGGAACAGGGCGAGAATTCAAACCCAGACATTCTGGCTCCAAAAATTTAGAGCATTGCCACTACATCATACTGTTTTATAGTAGTCATAATGAACTGTTGCAGTTAGAGAACATTTTTATTATCCATTTATTCTTATTATAGAATTAATGAAACAATGAGCAGTCAGCTGTGATAAAAATAATCTTATTCAGAAATCATTATCAATTCTGTTTTCAGTTAAAGCTCTCTCAAACTGATAAAATATCTTGTTCATTCTTGGGACTCAACTTATTTCCTTCCTGAATCAAAATATGTTCTACCTGGAAAATGCAAAACATTCTCTTTTGTTTCTTTCCAGCCATAAAGTCTACAACTTTGGGGAGATAAATATTTACCTCTAATGCAATCTGATTAAAGAGCAAATTGGAGAATCAAAGCTACAATTAGCCATATAGACACAACTGCTTAATTCACAGAGCAGAGTAAATAAGTTGGAATGGAATGGGAAAAGAGTGTTTGATTTGATTAGCTTCATTAGTGCAGGATTGGTGTCTCACCTTTTTGCTCTGTAATGTCTGTGTTTTCATGTCCTTAATAGTTTACTTCTGCAAGAAAAAAACAACAATTTATCTTTTGCAGAATGAAGACAAACTTTTTTTGTTAGAAATTTTGAGTTACATAGGATAGCTTCTTTTTTGCAATAACTTTTGAATGAGTTTTTTTAGCCATTCAATCTATTTTTTTAAGTATATATTTTATAATACTTCAGTATGCTGCTTACCTTGATATTTTATGTTTTTGTATAACATCGATTGCTTTTAACTGAGAACCTAGCCTCCTAAGGCATGTGTGAGGTTTCATATTATAATTTTCCTAAACAAAATGCTATTCTTGAATTATTTTACTTTAAGAAATATGTATTCAGCATTTGCTACTGCCAGATACTTTTCCAATCTCTTGCAAAACAATGGTGAACTAAAAGGACAAAATTTTCACCCTCATGGAGCTTAAAATCTATTGAAGCGATAAATACATGAATGTATACATAAGATAATTTCCAATAGTGACAAATACCACGGTAAAAATAAAATAAGGTGATGTGACATAGAGTAATCTAGGGGCTGGGGAATGTGGGATACTTTGAATGCAGGGCTCAAGATAATTTCCATCCAGCTTGGATGTGTTTCTTTGAGTGTAGAAGAAGGGCATACCGGGGAAAGGAAGAGTGACATTGTTGGGTTTGTTTAATTGATCATCGTTCATGCTCTTGAGTGGTAAGAAGTACAAATACTACTCTATCAATATTTTAGTACAACAACAAAAAATGTGGTTCTTTCCGGGAGACACTCTGTGTGATATGAGTGTTAATTTTTCTTCCAGAGAAGCACTGACATTTCTTAATTACTCTCTTCATGAGTAGTCATGTGTAGCGATTACCGAAGGCTCAGAAGAGCATTGTTCTTCCAAAGCCTTGGAGAACAATAATGCTGACAGTTCAGGGCTTCGGTGTCCAACACACTTTTCCTCTCTTTTCATTACTCCAACTAATTACTCCGGCCAGTGGCTATTGTGTAACTCCTCTCCTTTTCCCTAACCCCTACAGCCCTTTACTGTCAGTGAAATTTACAGTAATGGCCTGATATTCTCTTGCTGCCAGGCTTTTCTACTAGTTATTTAAAGGCACCATCTCCTTTTATCATACCCAGCTTCTGAATCACCTTACCGGTGGGTAATATCCACACTCTGGACTAATGGCAACATGACAAGGCCACTTGTTCTGAAGAAAGAGCACTTATTTTCCCAGAAAGAGCACTTGCTTTCCTAGAAATTCTGACTTGTGCAATGAAATAGAAAATAATTTTTTAACAAAATGTCAAGTTGCTGGGGTGAAGGAGATATTTTGAGTGTACAGCCATATAATGCCATAGTATTTAGTTAATTTAGTTAGAAAAAAAAACAAGTTGGCCAAAACAGTTTGGCATGGAGGGAAAATAATAATGTGATTAAATTTGTTTTTGTTTAATTATTTTAATACCAGTTAGGTTAACACCAAATATAAGTAGTCTCTAAGTTGGATAGCATAAAACTCTACCATTTTTAGGTAGAAAAATAAAGCTTCTAATATAATTTAAAGAATGATGAAAGAGTCATTTTAAGAATTTATTATTTGATAAAGCTGTTATATTTTGTACAGACACTTTGAACTAAATCTACTTATCAACCTGAATCAAACAAAACTATTACTTTTTTCTTGAAGATATTTTAATCTAAATTTTATTGAGCAATTATCTTCTAGTGAGCACTTTACCTATTTTAACTTATTTAAACTTCACCACAAGTCTTTGATTTGAATGCTAATATCATCCAGATTTTTTATAGAAATAAAACTGAGACTAGAGAAACAGTATAGCTTTGCACAGGGTCATGAAGGGTAATAGTAAAATGGCAGAGATGAGATTTGACCACAGATCCGTGTCAAGTCTCCTCATCTGTACACCTCACCTTTTATATATCAAAAGTGAAACAACTCTAAGATGGTGAGATTCATTTTCATATTTTCAAGAGAAAACTGTCAGATCTTACATATTTTATTACTGTCATTTCCATTCTGGTTAAGGTTATCCCTGGTCTAGGTCGCTCTACAACTGAGGATATTTACAATAACTTCTTAAGTTTTAAATGTTTTAGAATCAATTTACAATGAGGTCACTAAGACAAATGCCTTAGGGAAAATTCTTCTACATTATTGAGGACAAAAAAGTGGTAAAAATTAATATTTAATATTGTTTCTCATTTATTAATAGCATTCATTAACCATCTTTGTTGCACCTGGGAATGAAAAGGCATCAAGCAGCATTAATTAAGGGAAAATTTTAAAAAGAAAAGCAAGGTACTATTTTTCTTTGAATTCATACTTATCAGCAGATTAAAAAGTTCCGGGATGGATCAAGTAATATTTTTAATTGCTGTAAACCTCTAATAATTATACAATGGACCTAGTTATAATATATTGTTATGGATAAAACTATAGAATCAAGTTTTTTATATGAATGCATTTACATGTCAATACAGAAAAACTCCAATATAAGAATGAATTGAATTCCAACTAATTATTTATAAACCAATACAAAAATTAGAATATATTCTCTTATAAAAATACAATTATAAATGCTCAGGTCCCTAAACCAATCTACAAAACCTTGATGATTTATTATCATTAAAGAATATTTTGTAGGCTAGGCGTGGTGGCTCACACCTGTAATTCCAGTACTTTGGGAGGCAGAGGCAAGAGGATTGCCTGAACCCAGGGGTTCGAGACCAACCTGGCAATTTGGCAAGATCTCATCTCTACAATAAATTTTAAAAATGAGCTAGGTGTGGTGGTACACTCCTGTACTTCCAGCCAGTTGGAAGGCTGAGGTGGAAGGATCACCTGAGCACAGCAGGTCAAGGCTGTGGTGACCGTGAGCAGCATGCTACTGCACTTCAGCCTGGGCAACAAATTAAAAAAAAAAAAGAATATTTTGTAATAACTGCTAATCATAGGACTTTCATGAGCTTGAAGTAGGGGGGTATTCCTGGATTTTCAAGATAAACCCCAATCACCTTAAATAACGTGCAGTCTAGTTGGGGGACCTGAAGGAAAAAGTGGAAAAACTGAGAAATGATTATCAAGGAGGGTGAATCATCAGAATAAGAATGCTCTCCTGCAGGGCTACTGCTTTCCTATGGAAAATGAGTGAGTCAGCAAGGACCTCAAGAGTTAAGGAAGGCAGGATCTCAGAAATCAAACCAATACGTTTGGACTTCATGTTTGCACGATGCATGCTTTTCGGTGTCGCCCTGGATTCTTAGAGAAGAAACAGATTTTGCGATGTTTCACAAAGTCAATTAAAAGTTGAAAAACTAAGACACAAAAAGGAGAGGAGGGCAGGCATCAGAAAGAAAACCAGCAATCAGGGTACCACAAAGCATCACACCAGTCTCTTAATTCTCTATCAGTCTCCTCATTTCTCTATCTCTTTGCCTATTGGCCCCTCCAATACAGCCGCCCTTGTGGAAAAGGTGAGTCTTATATTTTAACTTCAGACTGTAATCTCTCAGTCAAGATTTTTAAACATTTGAGAACTCTAACTATATCAGTTTAAATAAGGTATGGTACCCACTCCTGGGCTGGGCAACTTGTCCAGGTGGTGAGTATATACACACTAAGAAGAAAGCTCTTCATATATTGAGGAAAGTTGATTGATAATCTTTGTCATCTATATCTGTATTGATTTTCTTTCTACTCCTATCAATTATTGAGAGATCAATGTTGAAATCTCCTACAACTATAATCACAGCCTTTTTTTTTTTTCTTTTGTCCTTTTGGTTCTATTTGAGATATTTTACAGCTCCATTACTAGGTACATAATTATTTGGAAATATTATATTCTTTTGAATAATTGACTCTTTGATCATTGTAACATTATGTCCATTATTCATCGTAATATTTTTTACCTTGAAGCTTATCCTGTCTCACGTTAATGTAATTATTTAAATTTTCTCTTGATAATTGTTCACAAGCTATAAGTTTTTACATCCTTTCACTTTAAAATTATTTGTATCTTTATGTTTAAATCGAGTTTCCTGTATCCTGTAAGTATAGGTGTCATCTGACCTCACAATCTCTGTCTTCTCACTGAAACGTTTATGCAATTTAATGTGCTCATTGATGTAAATGGGTTTGGATCTACCATCCTGATATTTTTTTTTCTATTTGCCTCGTGTATTCTTTGTTCCTTTTTTGCTCTTTTTCTCTCTCTCATCTTTCATTAATTATTATGATTCCATAGATCTCTTTTGTTGGCTCAATAGTTTCAACTCTTTGTTACTGTATTTTAATGGTGTCTTTGAGGCTTATAGTACACCTTTGATTTAACATCATCTACCTTCAAGTGATATTTGTACTGCTTCACATACAGTATTAAACTCCTACTTCATTTCTCAAGTCACCATTTTTACTTTTGTTATCCATTTTGTTTTCTCATGCACTCTATAATACATTATTATTACTATTCTTGCTTTAAATATTTGATTGTCTTCTAAAGAGACACTAATAATAAAAAAGCACGTGTATTCATGTAGTTACTATTTTCAGTATATTAATTACTTTGTGCAGATTCATATTTTTTATCTGATATCATTTTCTATCTACTTGAAGGATTTTTTTTTAAACATTTCTTTTGCAGATTTCCTAGTTTTAAATTCTTTCAGCTTTCATATTTCTAAAAATGTCTGTTTCATCTTTGTTTTTTAAGATTTTTTTCCTGAGTAAAGAATTCTAGGTTGCCAGATTTTTTTTTTCTTTCAGTGCTTTAAAGGTTTTGTTTGCTATCTTCTCACTTGGCAATATTCCCAACAAGAAATGTGCTGTCATTCTTATATTTCTATCTATCATCTATCATGTCTTTTTCCCCCTCTGGCTGTTTGTATAATTTTTGTCTTTATTATTAATCTTAAGCAATCTACTTATGATTATGACATTGGAATAGTTTAAGTCATATTTCTTTTACTTGGGGCTCATTGTGGTTCCTGGATTTGTGGGTTTATAGTTTCCTTCAAATTTGTAAAAAATTTGTCCACTATTAAAGCATTTTCTTTTTAGTTCCTCTTTTGTTCCCTTTCCTTTAGGGACTACAATTGCATATGTATTTGTTTTTTTTGTTTTGTTTTTTTGAGTTGGAGTCTCACTCTGTCACCCAGACTGGAGTGCAGTGGATGCTCCTGGCCACCGCAGCCTCGACCTGCTGGGATCCGGCAATCCTTCCGCCTCAGCCTTCCAAGTAGCCGGAATTACAGGCATGTGCTACCACACCCGGCTGATTTTTTGATTTATTGTAGAGATGAGGTCTCGCTGCCCAGGTGGGTTTCGAACCCGCAGGCTCAGGCAATCCACTCACCTCAGCCTCCCAAAGGCGCGGGATTACAGGCTGAGCCACCGAGCCCGGCTGCATATGTATTTTTGAAGGCTTAATTTGTCCATTGATTCATGACTGCTTACTCTGTCTTTTTTTTTTCAGTTTTTTAGTTTTTATTTCTAATAGTTTCTATTTCTCTGTTGTCAAGTTCATTAATTTTTTTCTCTGCAATATTAATATGCTTTCAATTCTATTAAATTGAGTTTTTAGCTCAGTGTTTTGGCTTTATCTCAAGAAGTTTGATTCATGTATTTATTTATGTCTTCTATGTCTACTAGTTCTTAAACATATGGAATACAATTATAATTATTTTAATGTTATTTTCTACTAATAACATTGTATCATTTCTGGGCTATTTTTTATTAATTTACTTTTCCCCTCAGTATTGGTTGTATTTTTCTTCTTCTTTCTGGACCTTTCAATCTTTGATCAGTTGCCTGAATATGAATTTTTACTTGTTGAGAGATGGTAGATTATTTTTATTTCCATAAATATCCTTAAGCTTTATTTTAGGACGCTGTTATGTTACATGGAAAGTGACATTCAGATCTTGTTTTTAAGATTTGTAAGGTCAGATGAGAGCTGCATTTAGTCTAGCATTAATTTTTTTCCCCATTACTGAAGCATGGCCCTTCTGAGTTCTTTAACCGATAACTCTTGAAGTGTGATGTTTTCTACCATGGCTAATGAGAACAAGTTCTGTTTGGGGCTTATGGCGCAATCAGGCACTGCTTCGTATATTAATTTTGGGTGGTTTTTTACCCGGACATCAATAGTTTCTTCACACTCTTATGCTGATCAGTATTCCAATGAATCGTCAAAGAAGGACACTCTGTAGTTTTCTGAATTCTCCACATGCATCTCTCTCTTTGTCTCATTTGCCATGTGAACTCTAGCTGCTTCACCTTTCTTCCCTGGTCTCTCAGCTTTATCTATTCAAGACAGGAGACTGCTTGTGTCTACTGGGGTTTCCTCTCCTTGCACCGTGGCCTGGAAACTTAGCTTCTTCCAACAGTATGCTGGAGCAATCTTAGTGCTCATCTCTTGGGGGTCACTTTATTTCATTGCTTGCTATTCAATGTCTCAAGTACTATTGTTTGATATATTTTGACCAGTTTATAGAGTTGCTTTTTAGTTGTTAGTTGGGAGAGTAAACCAAGAAGCATCTTGCCCAGAAGCCTGAAACTAAGGCAATTTTGAATCATTGATAATGTCTAGGTTTCAATTTTTCAGAACAAATGAAATTCTGAAGTAACATTTATTAGCAATTTTCTCCTAAATATATTGTCCTATTATGCTATAGGTACTGTGTTGAATATTGTGAGAAATACATAGACATTGAATAAGAATCATGATAATGTATCTTCTTTGTTCACAAGCATGCCTTTACCTCCAGATTAAATATTAGTTTGCATGGGGGAACAATAGTAATTTCCTGTTCTGGTCTGTTACCTTATAAATGAAAAATTCTTAAGCATTTCTCAACTTCAGTTTCTTCATTTATAAATATTTGAGACATGAGTGAGTACCATATTAACTCTATCCTATCTTCAGAGTGCTGTAAAATATTAAGAAATTAATACAGAAGAGCATAGGAATATATGAAAGTAGAAGTTAGAAATTAATAAAATAGCATTAATCTCTTGGAATTCAAACATGTATATTTACAATGTGGCATTTTATCTGTTTTTTTTTTCATCTCTCACATCAATTATCTTTCTTATTACTTTAGCATATATTTGACACATCCCACTGAGCTTTGTTCTAAATTCAAAGTATCACTCAATCACTTTTCACTAATGTTTCTATGACCTCTTAATGAGATATTGACAATGAAAATAATGTTATTTAAAATGAAAAATATGTAGACTGCTATAGGTGTGTAATTGGTGAATCAACTAACTAGCAGTTGTGACTCTTACTTAAGTGCATTGAGCAGCTATGTCATGCTGATACATAGGGCTGACAATAATAGAAATGGCAATTTATGAGCTAAATATACTTCAGTCGTAATGAATATAATGAGCATACTATTCCTGATTCAAATAAAAACTACTTTTCAGAGGTTGCATTAACCTTTTCAGGACAATGATATGTTACCTTATTGCACCACGGAGGCTACATCTCTCAAGAGAGGAAGAGCTGTCCAAAGAGCCAGAGATAAACAAGACGTTTTTCTCTTACCATGTGATGGAAAAAAGCCACAAAGTCTAATGAGATAACGCATTTCACCAGCTGGATAGGGGCAGCAGGAAAGCTAGAACACAAGATTGTTCATTCCAACACATTGCTCAAGGAAGCCATGCCACTGCTCTAAAGGCAACAAGAGCAAAAACATGCTTCCACAGTTACTGCAAATAAGGAGAGGAAAAAAGAAACAAAGGACTAGGTCAGCCCCAGTGGGAGCTATATTAGATTTTTGTTGAAGTGTTGAGGTGATTTTGGTAGAGACAACCAGATATACTATGATTTGTAAGTCTATTGCATTGCTGTGAGAGATCAGGAGACTTTTGTTTTGTTTTGTTTTGTTTTGTTGAGTTGGGTTCTCACTCTCTCGCCCAGGCTGGAGTGCCATGGCACAATCACGGTTCACTGCAGCCTCCACCTCTTGAGCTCAGGTAACTCTACTGCCTCAGCCTCCCGAGTAACTAGAACTAAAGGCATGCATCAACACACCTAGCTAATTTATTTTATTTTTTTGTAGATACAAGGTCTCGCTATATTGCCCAGGCTTGTTTCAAATTCTGAGCTTAAGTAGTTCTCCAGCCCTGGCTTTCCAAAGTGCGGAGATGCCAGTGACGAGCCACCATGCACAGCTGAGACCATGAGGCTTTTTATTCAAGGTCATTTTACTCTGAAATTCACACCGCCTCTGAAGAAAAAGAAAAAGATAGAGTTAATGTATGAGATTTGAAATATTGTGTTATTTTTCCTTATTTTACTCTGAAATTCACACTACCTCTGAAGAAAAAGAAAAAAATAGAATTAATGTATGAGATTTGAAATATTGTGTTATTTTTCCTCATTATATGATAAAATACTGTAATTGAACTGCTGAAATATTTTGCCCCAATATTTTGCCCCAAAACACAGTCATTGGTTCCAAAAGCTGAAATCACAACAGCAGTCCCAGGTGCATTGGCAAAGCATGAGCACGTGAAAAACCAGGCTTTGCACCAAAAGACAACCTTATATTACCTTTGCCAGTTCATATGTCAGTAGATATTTGTGGCAGAATTATTATATCTTCTTTCAGATGTATTTATTTAGTGGGCAGATGATATTTATCTCATGTCTCATAGATAAGGTGCCATACTTTTTGCTGTGAATCTATCATTTAGAAAATGTAAACATGTACATTATCTTCAAAGAGTATGCAGAATTTTTTTTTTCCTCTCGGTACCAGTTTTGTTGTGAAGGAGAAAGATGTTGTCATTAATATAACTGATATTTATTAATGCCATCATGTTTTATAAGAGGAGTTGGGCTGGGCTCGGTGGCTCAGCCTGTCATCCCAGCACTTTGGGAGGCTGAGGTGAGTGGACTGCCTGAGCCCGCGGGTTCGAGACCCACCTGGGCAACGAGACCGCATCTCTACAATAAATTTAAAAAAATTAGCTGGGCGTGGTAGGGCACACCTGTAGTTCCAGCTACTGGAAGACTGAGGCAGAAGGATCACCGGAGCCCAGCGGGTCGAGGCTGCGGTGACCGGAAGTGGCCACTGCACTCCAGTCTGGGCGACTGAGTGAGACTCCAACTCAAAAAAAAAAAAAATGGAGTTGGAATAGAGATAAGATGGTGACATGAAGAGAAATATGACACTACAGGCATTCAGAGAAAAGACAAGTATCTTGATGGCTTTGGACTGGGGAGGCATTGGCCAGATATAGCAGGAAATAATGTTGCATAAAACTTTCAGTGGTTTATTGCAAACGTAGAAATAGAGGGAAGACGTTTAGTGTGAGTGGTGGTGTTTAAGTATGAGCCCCAGCCCAGCAGCATCGGCACTCCCTGGGAAAGCGTTAGAAGAATATATGTTTTTACGACCCACCACCACACCTATTGCATTAGAAACTCAGGCTGAGACCCAGAGTTTTAAGTCCCCTAGGTGATTCTGATGCGCATTCAAGTTTGAGAAGCCCTTAGAGGAGGCGCCTAGAACAAAGGGACAAGATGATGTCGTGTAGTACATAGAGGACGAGGCCCATGTGACTGATGAGTAATAAGTTAAGGTGATGAGACAGACAAGACCAAGAATGTAATTGGGAAAATGTGACAAAGGCTCAAATCACCAACCTGAAAAGTTTTAATAGTGCTGTGGGATAATGCACCCGTGACGATTTTTTTTTTCCTCTTGGTACTAGTTTTGTTGTGAAGGAGAAAGATGTTGTCATTAATACGTCTGGTATTTATTAATGTCATCATGTTTCATAAGAGGAGTTGGAATAGAGATAAGATGGTGACATGAAGAGCTAGGAGACTCACAGTAGTCCACCAAGAAGAGTAAGAGCTTGAATTAGGATATTGAAAGCAGGAATGAAGAGACGTGAATAGATTCAGGCAGTGTTTCATTTGCTTAAGTGGACGGTTACAAGATGTGTGTCACAAGCTTTGAAATTAAATGTATTTGGCCTCTGATTGGAGAAAATATTGAGGAAGAAGAAAAATGACTTTATTTCTGGAAATTTAGATGTAGATTTTACCATGAATAGAGATAGGGATGTTAGGAAGAGACAGTATTTTGGGAGAGGAATATGTGATTGCTTTTGAGTGTATTCATTTTTATGTACTAATGACACATTTAACCCAACATATATCTGGAAATGCAGATCTGTTTTTGACTACAAAAACTTTAGAATACACCCTTATTCTTTACTTGATCCCTCCCCCTTGCTGCTCAAATAGTAATCTAGTAATCAGTGGTTCATTAAGTTTGTTTTTACTGTAAGCTATTGGCCAATGCTGGCAAAGATAATTGTTCTGGTATAGATAATGTTAAGTCTCCAACATCTTGCTCAGTTCTCACTATGCAGCTTTTATAAACTGTTTTCTAGTGATCCCATTAATAGGGTTGGCATCTCTTTATTTGGCTGAGTGTGCACCTGCAGAAACTGGATAGCAGATCTGGCTTCCTGTTGGCCTTGAGTGCCAAGAATTCACAAGCCAAGAGGTGCTGTAGCTTGGGCTGCTCAAGGGGTCTTTCCTTAACTGATTTACTAACTTTTAACCAATGAACAGTGACTTGATTTCTCATTCCACCAGAATAATCTTTTGAATTTATTCTGTGGCAACTATTATGCAAAAAGTTAGAGCTGTTATTATATTATTCCTTTATTCTGATTAATAGCAGGTCAGTCATTTCACAAAAGCAAAGAGAAATGTTATGCAATAAAAAGTTACTTTTGAACTGTAGTACTTAAGACTTTTAGCACATTTATGGTTTCCAAGGTAATTATGCACTAATTTGAGTTAGCTATTATTAATAGCAGGTGACTATTATTATCTTTCTTCTCTGGTTTCTGTAGCTTTTTTATGATAAAATCTAACACAGATCTAGAAAACACATGCAAAACACATGCGTAGCATCATAAATTTTTATAGGGTGAATACACTTGTTCCTATCACCCACATCAAGAAATGAAATTTTACCAAATAATCCAGAAGCTCCTTCCATTTTCCACCCCAGTCACAGCTGTATCCCTTCCCCTATAAATAACCATTATTTGACTTTTATCATATCACTTTTCTTTTTTATAGTTTTATATACACTATATTTTTCCCTTTTTAACTTTTCTATATATTCTAAGTCTCTTTTCATCTATGGTGTATTTGTCAAGGTTCTCTAGAGGAAAAAAAAAACAATAGAGAAATGAAACCAAAATAATATATATGTTTGAATATATATGAATATGTAATAGAGAGCAAGAGAGAGATGAAGAGACAGAGAGAGAGAGAGAAAGAGACAGAGAGAGAGAGGGAGAGAGACAGAGACAGGGACAGATAGGGAGACAGAGAGAGAGAAAGAGACAGGGACACACACACACACATACACACACACACACACACAAAGATTTTTAAGGAATTGGCTCACATCTCACATGACTGTAAGTTGGTAAGTCTAAAATCTACAGAGCAGGGCTGTCAGGGCGGAGACCAAGGGAAGAGTTACAGTTCAAGTCTAAAGTCAGGCTGCAGACAGAATTCCTTCTTGCTTGAAGGTCAGTCTTTGTTCTCTTAAGGTTTTTAACTGCTTAAATGGGGCTCACCAACATCATGGAGGGTAATTTCCTTAGTCAAAATCTAACCAATTTAAATGATTATCATATCCAAAAAATACTTTTGCAGAAAAGTGTATGACCAACTGTCTAGGCACTGTGACCCAGCCAAGTTGACATATAAAATTAGTCCTCATATATAGGTTTCCTCCTCCCTGCCTCCTTTCCACATACAATCTGTTTGTTGGAGAATCTATTTTTTTTTTTACTTGTAGTGTTTCCCAGAGCTACAATTTTGTTGACTGCCTTGTTATAGTGTAGTTTGACATAGTCTTCTGTTCTATGTGTTTCTGAGTCGATGCATTTCTCTGTGCATTTGGAACCCCTTTTGCGCTTATTAAGATGTTCACAATACTTTGCCATATATTTGAGTCATCATTATACTTATTATTTTTGCATGGAATAAGTTCTCTTACTTTGCTATTTTCTAAATTAATAATAAAAATGCCTGTGGAAAGTGTCCTCATGTAATACATGAGATAATCCATCTCATTGGTGATTCTTTCCCATCATTTGTCATCTCAAATGTTCATCACCATACTGTTTTACCTTTCTGTATCCCTGATTCAATTTCCCTCCTCCATTCTTTGGTTACTTTCTCTGCTGTGAGCATTCCCTTTGCACTCCACTCCATGGTACTGTTCCCTCTGGTCATTCCACCTACATCCTGGGCTCCTTCACACTTAAAGAGTGCACTTAATGTCCCACCCTCAGGACCCTTCTCACTCACTCTGCCCATTCTAGCAAAGTCAAACAAACCAAAGTTTTATCTAGCACCTAGATGCCAATGACTCGGAAATGTATATCTTCACTCCTCATCTATCTGATTACATCACAATTTTACTTGGTTAAACCTTTTTGAAAAAATATTTTTATGGCCTCAAAACCACTGTGCTAGAAATGGAATACATGGTGTTCCCCGATTAAGTGATTTTTGACTTCCTATACACTCCTTGGTATAGTAGTATACACAGAAGCCTCAGTCATAAGTCTTGAGTAATCCTAGATTCTATCTTATGCCCCAAAGTTTATCATTAAATCCATAGTTCAGAGCATGGACTTTGGGATCAAATATATTTTACATGGAATACTGGCTACGACACTTATTATTAACGTGATTTTAATCAAATTCAAACTTTAGTTTTCTCATCGGAGTAATATAGATGATAAATCTGAAGCGATGCTTCGAACATAGACATTGGGCTTTTGATATTTATTTTTATTAATTTTAATCCTCACTGGGCATATGAGGTATTCAAAACCAGAGACAGATTAGTCATTACTTATATATAACTGAGTTGGGCCATTGTTTTACTAAGCTCTGGTATGGCCATGTGTTCCTTGAGCTATGGCCACTGCCATATTTCCTAAGCTTTGGTCCCCTCTCCTAGCTTGGAGAGGCGAATCTGTTTCTTTCTCTCTTTCTCTTTCTCTCTCTGTCTTGCTCTCTCTCTCTCTCTCTCCATTCACCACTGTTTTGTTAAACTCTGGTGTGTCCACAGGGCTGTTTGAGCTATGGTCGTCATGTTTCTTGGCTTTGGCCCCCTCCCCTACCTTGGGGAGGTGAATCTCTCTCTCTCTCTTTTCTTTCTCTAATTTACTTTCTAAATAAACTATATTTCCAATCTAAAAAACAAAAATATAAAACTGAGTTGGCTCCTTGTGTTCTAATTCTTACTTGGGGGCAACACAATAAAAGCAGAATTAAAAAATAAAATTATCTTACACACGTGGCCAAATAATTCATAAGTGAGGAGAGGACAGAGGAAAATAGATTTTAGGCCATTTATATACAGGAGAGAGGCTGCAGTCCTCCTTTCTTCCTAAGAGGAGGGAGGAAAACCTTTGTTTCTTAGAGTCAAAATAGAAAAGAACATGGGTTTCCTCTGACCCGGAGCCTCTCCAGCAGCCGGATATCTCCATGTCCTTTCAGTTTCTGGCTTTTATGACCTAGGGATGTCTTTATCTTCAGGTCACTTTGAAATGTATATGCCATTTTAGTTGTTCAAATTCAAAATCAACTGATAACCACTGGTCAGGTATTTTCTATCATACTGAATTTGGGATTTTATTTGTCCTTGAAATTACACAGGGAAACAGAACTTCAATCCTTCTACCTCCCAAAGAGCTTAATGTAGGGGCCTCGTCTAGGCTGTAAACTTTTAGCTCCCTCAGGGTGATGAGGTTTATTATCCTTTGGAACATAGAAATTAACCTGACAAATGGTTATAGATCTAATCCTCATAGCATATAAAAAGTACACCTTTTATAGAGAAAATAAAGGCAAATATTCTCTCTCTTTATAGTATACACATTTTCATATAGCAGAAGCCTGGCTGTTTTTACAGAAGCTTAAGAAATTCCAGGAAGATTTATTTTCCCATGTCCTAATTGTCTGTGGCTACAGCAACAACTTGTCACAAACTGGTGGCCTAAAACAAATGACATGTAATCTGTTATGGTTCTGGAAGCCAGAAACCTAAGATCAAAATCACTGGGCTGAAATCAAAGTGTTGGCAGGGACATACTCCTTTCTAGAAGCTCTAGGGGAGAATCCATCCTTTCCTTCTTTCAACTTGTGGTGACTGCCAGCATTCTTTGACTTGTGGCCTCATTAATCTAATCGCTACCTCTGCCTTCACATCACCTTGACCTCTATTCATCTGTAAAATCTCCCTGTGCCTCCCTCTTAGGAAAATGCTTGTGACTGTATTTAAGGCCCACCCAGAGTATGCCAGCATTTTTCACCTAATCACATATGTAAAGACCCTTTTGATCACCCCATATATAGTAACATTCATGGGTTCCAGGGATTAGAACATGGATATAATTAAGAGGGAAATATTTTTCAACTGCATCTCACAGTAAAAAATAATAAATATGGCATTATTATTAGTGTCATGGTTGTCAAGACAGTTGTTATTATCATAAAAATACCTTTAGAACCAGTGTTTTCCTTTCCTGTTCCCATTCCGCACTTTAGAACAGAAGTATGTCTTGTCCATGTATCTGCACCGCTTTCAAACTTGTCTCTCCACCTCTAGCGTGAAATTCCTTCAATGCACTCTCACCAAAGCGAGTGATCTTTTACAATATAAGTTGGTCCGAATCATTCATCAGCTTAAAAGCTTGTGATGACTCTCCACAGCATGGAGCCTACTGCTCCAGGATTTTCTTTTATGATTATTATTATCTTTTTAAAGAGACAGGGTCTTGCTGTGTTGCCCAGGCTGGTCTTGAACTCCTGGCCTCAAGCGATCCTCTTGCTTCAGCCTACTGAGTCATCGAGATTACAGGCATGAGCCCTCGAGTCTGGTCAGAATGATATTTTGTTACTCCCGTCCGCCTGTTCCGCTCAGCCATGTGCCATTCTTCATGTTGCTCATCCTTCTTACTGAGCTACCTCTCTTGCTCCGAACTGCTTCACTTTTCTGACTCTTCTTGGAGACTGAGTTCAAGCACCTTCTAAATTTGGAAACTTTTCATAAAATATTCTCAGCCGATTTGCTTTCTCTGACTTAGCTACCCACAGCTTCAAATTCCAGTTCCACCTCTTGACTGTGAGATGAGGGACAAGTCGTTGACATTCTCTTAGCCTCTGTACCATCTGGAAAATGTGGTTTACAATAGTATCTACCTCACTAGATTGCCTTAAAGAGCATATAAAATAGTGTATGTAAAGTACACAGTAGGATATTTGACACAATTTAAAATATATGGTACAACCCATCAATCATCTATCAATCATCTATCAATTATCTATCTATCTTTCTATCTATCTATCTACCTATCTGTAATCTATCTATCTATTATCGATTCTAACAGTTTTTAAATCGGTTATGGTTTCCATGAGGACAGGAGCTTTCCTTTTCATTCTATAAGCCCAGAACTGGCTACAGTGTCTGTTACACAGTAGGGACTCATTAAAAGCATGTTAAACAAACAACTACGGTGATGATTTCCCCAATAAACCTGGCTAAAGAGCGAAAAAAACCATGACATTTACTTTTTTTTCCTGCAATGAAGAGAACATATATATTAATCTTAAAATACCAAATTTTACCACTTACCTCATATGTCAATAGTGTTTTGTTAGAACAAAAATGTCATTGTGACTATTTTATAGATGCTACTGAAATTTTGCATAAACAATGATATTTTCGTTTGAATGTTGATATAACATCTATATTTTCCAGAAGTGAGGAAGGAGACATGTCACTCTCAAGTTTTCTTTTGGAGCTGTTTAATCATTACATTTATTGAGTATAAATAGTACTCCTTTCATGGCACCTAGCTTTCAAAGCCTGGAAGTTGAAGCTACTGGGCTAGTTTAGACTTGTAACCGAAACAGTCACAGTTTCATCATAGTTTATTTATCCAAATGGGCTTGGGGCATGCTCACATTTAAGAAGACATAGTAATAGATTCTACTTTACTTCCTTATGCTGCAGTAGCAAATAGTTTACATTGCCAAAGGGCATATGGCCTGAAAAAGTATTGTTGTGGTCATCTTTGGGAATGATAGTTGAGCAATGTGTTTTTAGAACCTTGTTACTCCAAATGTGACCTGTAAACCACAATGCTGGCATCACCCAGAAATATGGAAGAATGAGTCTTAGCCTAGACCTACCAAATCAGAGCCTGCATTGGAACAAGATCCACTGGTGATTGACATGCACTTTAAAGTTTGAGAAACTGTTCTAGTTGGTTACATCTTGCAGTTCTCCAGTGTTATAGAAATCATGCATGACTTTTAAAGTTGTCTGAAAGCATCTTTGTAAAATATACTGATACTCAATTTTCTGATTAGGAAACTGAGGTATCGAAACCATTTCAATGAAGGGTTTAATAGAAGCCCAAACTTCACCATTATACAACATTTTCATGTAACAAAGCCACGTGTGTACTCCTTGGTTCTAAAAAATATGTATTTAATAAATAAGTCAGGTAGTATAATGCCAATAAAACATTTATATTTAAAAAATTAAAAAGTGGGTGAAAATTAAAAAAAAAAACAACATTGCTGATTCATAGTTTTTTCCTACACTCAGCCAAATTATGAGTTTTTTTTCCTTGATGTGATATCTGCTTTCAAATTTTATTTGAAAACACCTGTTCTGAAATATTTTCCAGTTTTACACTGGAGGTCTAATATGTAAGAAGTCAAAGAGTTGAGCCAGGCTCGGTGGCTCAGCCTGTAATCCCGCACCTTTGGGAGGCTGAGGTGAGTGGCTTGCCTGAGCCCACGGGTTCGAGACCCGCCTGGGCAACGAGACCTCATCTCTACAATAAATCAAAAAAAAAATATCAGCCGGGCATGGTAGTGCGCGCCTGTAGTTCCAGCTACTTGGAAGGCTGAGGCGGAAGGATCGCCGGAGCCCAGCAGGTCGAGGCTGCAGTGGCCGCTCCACTCCAGTCTGGGCAACAGAGTGAGACTCCAACTCAAAAAAAAAAAAAAAAAAAAAAGAAGTCAAAGAGTTGAAGAGGAGCCAGTCTGAGCACAGTCAAGATCCCAGAGTGGTTGTAGTACTCACACAGTCCTTTTCCCCTCAAGAATTTAGCAGAATCTATCTTAAAAATGGCAATGTTGATTAAGAATTTGATTATCAAATTCTGTCCCTACACCACTGGCATAGTGGGATAAGTATAAGTACTTCTTTCCATTTAAGTATGGACTTTTTGTTTGCTACAGCAAACCACGAGTTAAACTTTTTTTTTTTTTTTTTAAGAAATTACTAGTCTGGGCTCAGTGGCTCAGCCTGTACTGTAACCCTCACACTTTGGGAGGCCGAGGCGAGTGGATTGTCTGAGCCTGCAGGTTCGAGACCAGCCCAGGCAACTTGGCGAAACCTCATCTCTACAAGAAAAAAAAAAAAAAAATTACCCGGGTATGGTAGCACGTGCCTATAGTTCCAGCTACTTGGAAGGCTGAGGTGGATAGATTGCCAGAGCCCAGCAGATCAATGCTGGGGTGGCTGTGAACGTGCCACTGCACTTTGGGCGACATAGTAAGACTCCGACTCAAAAAAAGAAAAGAAAAGAAAAGAAAGAAATCACTAAGTGCCTTTAGGCAGGATTGTTAATCATAAGGTTTTCTATTTTAAATAAAAGGAAAGAATATACTTGTGCTTTGTTCTTCATTTTTCAAGTATATGATTATAACCAGAACTCCCCAGTTCCTCAGGTATCTCTCTGAATAAAATTACAGGATTTAACACTTGAATCTCCCTCCTAAATCCACTTCAACACTCTTAAGGTTGACTGTTTCCCACTGGGAGGCTGTGAGCAACCCCTTTGTTCTGTTAAACGTCTTCCTAGTCTTAAAAAAATAGGAAAGATAGGCAATTACACTTCTTCCCAGGATACAAAGAGAGGTATCCCAGTTATATTTGCATGACAAAAATTTATGTATGACTGAGGTGTGATTTAGAAATGACAAAGATTCCAATTAACACCCAGTTAGTCCACATAAATTTTGTAACTGAAAGGCTGTGTCTATTCCCTTTTTAATGTGAAAAAGACTTCGATTCCTATCCAACTTTATGCACAAGATCAAAATTCTATCATTATAAGGTCTTCCTCAAGCTTTAAGCATAACGTGCCTAGTAATGATATGTCTTTTTCAATTCAGTAGTGTGTTGTTTGTGTTAATATGCTGTGGGAAGAGGTTTTAGCAGGCTTGGGATGCACTTGCGTGGCGCATGTACACACAACTGTTTGTTTACATTTTTCACTTCCCCCACCAGACTACGAAGGCTTTCCTTGCAGAAAGCGTGTCTTATTAACCACTGCATCCCATACACTTTGGCCAGTGCCAGGCACATGGCAAATTTGGGATACATATTGAATACATGAATACATGAAGGAATATCTTTACCCAGTGGTCTGATGGCCACTGACCTAACTGTAATATACTGCAGCCTTTTCATGTCGCCCCTGTTGTTGCAGAAGAGGGAGGCCGTGGAGGGGAGGGTGAAGCATGACAGGCGAGCAGCTGCTGCTGGATTCTTTGTCTGAGGGGGCTTGAGAGCAGTTTCCCTTCCAGCTCTGTTTGGTCTCATTACATGCGGGATCAGGTCTCTGCCGTTCCAGACTTCTGCACGCAGCCCCAGCTCGGGCCCTCCAGAGGGCTGTCAGTTTTCTCATCTCTGCCAGATGAGTTGACGATGCTGCACATGAAACACAGGACTCACAGCCTTTAAGGATTTTTCTTTTCTTTTTTTTAACAGAAGAAATATACATAATATTTTGGAAGAGAAGATGCAGGGTTTTTTTTGTCATCCCTGTTGTTCTGTTGTTATTCTTCTGCAGGATCCAAATTATACAGGGGCTGTGATATTTTTCTCCTGTGATTTTATATGTTGGGGGTGTAAAATATTAATCCCACTTTAACTTTTTTCAGTTCATAAATCCTTCTTCGTAAACATCAAACGCTATTGATCTCGTTGTCACCCTTACTTGCTTAAAGTCCTGAGACGAAAGACCTTGTCTGAGGTAGTATGTGCAGATATGTGGGGCATTTCTCCCACCTCCTTATGTCACGAGAAGCACATTTTTCAAGGCAAACAGATTCCTCTGTATCTATAACTTCCAGGTTTTCACATAGGTTTTCTACAAGTACAGTGCTGTTCTCTGTCAAACTGCCCTCATCCTTTGAACATGCTCTTATCTCTGCATCACACATGACAGTCCCAAACCCCCAGATGAGTTGGCATACTCAGCATCCTTGCTGTGCTCTCTCCCTTTCATAAAGGCACATATTTGATTTTATCTTCCCTTAACAGAACATTCTATGACAGTGTTGAATTTTCCTTCCCTTACACTCTCTGCATTCTGGTTTGTGGAGGTTTACAGACATGTGTTAGGACGTCCTAGCTGGTATGTAGTTGTTCATTACTAGACCTTTGCTTCTTCTTCTTCTTTTTTTTTTTTTTTTTGCCTCTTTCTCTTTCCTCTTTAGTATCTCCTAAATGTTTTTCATGAAGACCAAAGGAGATATTTCACTTGCATCTAAATACATGTCTTTCATTAGACACAATTCATTCACTTAAGGCCGCACTTTGTACCCAGTCTCTTCTGGGTTTCTATCAGTAGCTGCTTCAAACTTGGGTATAAAAGTGTGCTTAGATTGCTCCTTTAGGCCTCTCTAGAAGGTAATAGTTCATGATTTTCCACCTAAGCGGTGAGCTAGACTGGCCCAGTTTCCACAGGTATTTTGAGAATCATAATACTGACTGCTGGTCTAGGATTAAAGTCACATGTTTTATCTAAAGTTCACCTTGCAGTAGATTGGAGAAGAAAGAGGCATGGAAATTAGCCTTTCTCCTCCAGTATGGCCTAGTCTTCTTTTGCTGTTTTTAATAGCATAAACTATTAATAAGAGGATATTTAGCATGAGAATGTGTTTTCTTCCATAGTTGCCCACTTCCATTGCCTCCAAATACTCTATATTAGATGTGAAATTCAGTTAGATGATAATTTCTTCTTGTTGGTGTATACTTTCTAGGGGAGATTTTTTTTACGTAGGGTCTTTCCAAGGATAAGCTTCCCTGCATGGGCAGGTAGAAGCATTGTAAGCATAGACAAGTCAACATGGCTTAAAATAGAAAACAAAAGTAGACTGATTCTGCATAAAAACAACATAATAATGATAAACCTGTATATTTGTGTATTACATGGTACTTTTGCAAATCACGTGTATAAACATTATCTAACTAAAATCTCACAACAACGCAGGGAGGTAGACAGACCAGATAACAGTGCTCCCAGTTTTTAGAAAAAGGAAACTGTATGTAATTAAGTCAAGATGTGTTGAGAACAAGAAACAGTACTCGATTCTCAATAAATGCTCATTCTGCTATAGATTTTCTTAGTCTTTACAGAATGTTTGCCCTTGTTCTGAAATAGGTACACTGCTATAAACCAAAGCTAGTACGTCCTAATAAATTCACTGTGTAATGTAAAGTACATTTTAGGAGGTTCTGTCACTTAAAAAGATAATTTTTAGAATAATTACTAACATAGACAGTGGAGTTCTGTATGTGGCATACCTGAAGATTCCAGGAATATATATTATATAATATATTCTATCTGAGAAAAACTGTACTTTTAAAATTCAGGGAGCCGTTATTTTATAATAATGCCACTTATTACATATTTCATAAAGGAAAGCATGCAATTAAACACTGCAGAGCAAGAGAAAAGAAAAGGATCTATCACCACTTACAATAGGAGAATCTTTTTCTCAGTGCATCATAGTGCTTATATTTGAGCATTATAATTTGGAAACCCACATAGATTTCAGATGATAAGAATATCTTCATTTGATGACTTTGTGTGGGATTCATTACTTTTTTAAAAAGTTCTGAAAACCCTAGCCCTTTTCTGGAACTTATTTTTCTTATATTCACTGAGTTTATTGAGCTTACATGAGAAATTAAAGGTACTAGTTAGTCGCAGGTGTGTCTTTTTTCATTTACAGAATGTTTCATGAACAGTGCATTCAGTTTGCTGATACATTTGAAATGCTGTTAGATATCAGTTCTGACATATATTCGTCAGTACCAAAGTACCTAGCTTGGCATCCTACCTGAGATTCAACAAAAATTTACTCCTCGGAGGCTTGAATTCCTCAACAATATCAAGGATGTTCACCACAAATTTGGAAAAGATAACTCATTCATATTTCACTGCATCATTGACTGTGTTCCTGGGCTTTAAAAACTTACAAAAAAGATAAAAACATGTTACCTACTTGTAGTAGGAAGACACCTTTTACCTCGCATTGAAAAGCTTCCCAACCTTTCTGCTTAGAAAGTACAAGCTATTGTGCTAAACAACAATGCGATCCTGGAGGACACAAAGACTTCTTGTAAGAGTGCGCAATATCTCTTTTAAAAATGTCAGCGCTCTTTCTGAATTGAGAACATTTCTCCCAGAATGACAATAAAACGCCTTGTGACTGCCTGTACTTCCACAAGGACTTCACTCCCCTGCCTCCACCTTTTGCCAAATGTTAGACAAAATGCTTCCAAATAGGACCTTACTGACACAAAGCCAGAATCACAGTCAAAAGGCTCTGACCTTTGATTGTTCTGAACTTAGCTTCAGAACCGATTAAGACCCCCGTTGAAGTTTCAGCAATGTGGCTTATGCACCAAGGTGTAGATCCCCACTGGTAAATCTGGAATTTGCTAGAGGATTTGCTCCTTTTTTAGAAGTCCTAATCATTAACAAAAGACTCCTGCCAAGAGGTACCTACTCTAAGTTAGAAAATACAAACTTAAGAATTGCTCTAGAAGTGAAAAGGCTCCTCTGCACTGGTGAATCTCAGGAGCATCAGACAGGAATTTTCCATGTACTATGATTGGTCGTTGTTTGTTCAACATAGATTTCGAATAGACATAAAATGACTCATTTTGGGGTTCTTACAGAAATAAGCAGCAACTTATGTCCTAATTGTCATTTAGGCTTAAAAAGTAAGTGACCTGGGTGAACGTCTAATTTTATTTTAAGGATTTTCAGAGGGTTTCCCATCCTTCTCCTCCTGTTAGCTTGTCTCCTGCTTCATACAATATTTAGAATTCTTGCTATTAAATCATTCTCTTGAGCTATGTTGTCATTTGCAAAAAAAAAAAACAGAGATCTCAGTTTTCTGTTTCTGCATGTCAATCCATCCCCAAGCTTAGGTTTTAAAACAGCACTTTATTATTTATCTTGCTTCTGTGATTGACTAGACTTAGCTGGGAGGTGCTTCTGATCCAACTGGTATGTCTGAGGCCCCTCATAACCTCAATTGGGGTCACATCATGCAAGACAGCCTCTTGGCTATCTTTAGTTTTTCTCACAATAGTTCTCAAGATTCTATAAGGTGGAAAAAACATTTACCATTATTGTCTTTTTACAGATGAGAACATGCATCAGTGAGGTGATTGTGATATACTTCTTAATAGAATCCTTCAGTGATTTAACCAAGACTACGTAGATAGTAAATACTGTGGCTTGAAAAGTTTCTATTATTCTATACCAGCCAAAATATATTTTGCTTTCTGCACAAATTGGCAAAATATCTGCCTACTCTCTTTATTTAACTGGTCCCCTCTTATGCATGTTGCCATTTGTATACTGGTATAGTGTGTCTTTTGAGCTTTTATTGGGTTACTACTGAGACCGCTGAAATTGAAGAAACCCAGTCATATCTGTAATGATACTTTTCTGACAAATGAGCTAATGTGAACAATACCCCAATTGTTTGGAAGGTCACAATATTGCATAAATCCATGCAGTGACTCATCATTAATTTATATGCTCAATATATATTTGATGAGTGCCTATTATGTGTGTTTCAGGCACTGTTTTGGGTGTTGTGTTTATACAAGTGAACAAAACATACCAAAAAAAAAAAAAAGAAATCCTGCAGTTGTTGAATTTATCTTCTATTTGAGAAATTAGAGAAATCAGAAAATAACAACATACATGCTCAGGAGAAAATAAAGCAAAGAAAGAGAGAACGCGTATAGAGAGGAGTAGCAACTTTGGATTTGGTAGCAAGGTAGTGAGAAAGTGGCATGTGAGATAAGACTTGCAGCTATCTGAGGAAAGAGCAGTATAAACAGAAGGAAGAAGAAAAGCAAAGTCTCTGGGGTGGAAGCATCCCTGATAGGTTGGAGGAACAGTAAGGAGGATAGTGTGGCTGGAGCAAAGTGAGAAGAAGGAGGGGATGAGCTCCAACAGGTTATGGAGACTAAATCGTTTAGGGTTCTGAAGTCATTGAAGGACTTAGATGTTGGCTTGGAAATGATGGGCTGTCGAACCTCCTCTTCAACTTCCTGGAAAGTCCTGCCAGAGAAGGGGAGAAGATGCCTGTTAAAAAGGAAAAAAAAAGCTGATCCTTACCAGATCTGTAAGTGGGGTTGAGTAATCTGCATTTTAAATTGCTCCCAGCTGCTTTCTGTGTCCACTAAACTTTCTGACCTATTAGCACGTTTCAGCTTCCAAAGACCAGATAATCAGCCCCAATCTTACCATCTGGGTAATGCTAAATGAGGTCCAGTTCCAGTGAGGTTAATGAAGCTATGGACAGACTGCGTGCTTCTGCAAACCAGCACTGATCTAGCACCTTTGAAAACCCTCTATAGGAGCCCAGGAAGATGTATTTGCAAAATCTCCAAGATGCGTGTGTGCAGCTCACACAACAGCATTAACCTAGCCTTCTTAATCCAATTAGTAACTTTGCAATTTTTACACGAACAACCCCTGTTGGAATTGTAGCCAGGAACCCTTGAAACCCAAAACTGTAGCCCTGCTTTTTGTAGATGAAGGAGAATTATCAATTACACAGATAAGCACTGGGCTTCCTAGCTTCTTTCTCAGATCTGGAATTATCATTAAGCAAGGTCATCACAGCATGTGACTAAAGAGTATATTCCATTTGAGCACTTAAGCCCCCAGAAACTCCTTTTTACTGGGATAATTTTAGGATGGGTAAATTACTCCTAATAGAATACTTTTTTGGGTAATTTATCCCTAAGGAGCGCCACATTGCTTTCTATCAGATTTAATTTTGGTATGATCCTAGATGCAGGACTTTCTCTTGTTGAATAAAAAAGGAAAATAAAAAACTATAGTTTGTGGTTGAATTAAAGAGAAACAAAAGTCATTATTGATTTTGAACTCAAGCAATATAATTTCAGGTTCAATACCAACTATTTAAATATCGACTAAAATGAAATGTTTGGAAATTTGATAATATTTCTGCTTAAATAGTTTGTTAAAAAATATTGACTTTTGGAAGAGGCAATTGCATACTGTGTTAATGCTATTTTTTCTAGAAATCCTGAGAAGCATAACGGGCCATTACAAAGTCAGAGCAAGGCAGCTTAAATGATGGGTGGCCTTTTGGAGTCTTGGAGTATCAACCTTTAATTCTAACCTCCTCTTCAACTTCCTGGAAAGACCTACCAGAGAAGGGGAGAAGATGCTTGTTAAAAAGAAAAAAAAAAGTTGATTCTTACCTAGATCTGGAAGTGAGACTTGCTTTCTGTGAATTACTATTTGTTGAACTTTCTTATTTATTGCCATAAGGAACTCTTGTTTACCTATTATAGCTGGCTTTCAGACTATGCCCTCACTTGTATATCCCTTTGCAAGTTAAAAATTAATATACATGGTGGGCAGAGGCTCACACCTGTAATCCCAACGCTTTGGGAGGCCCCTAGGCAAGAGGATTGCTTGAGTCCAGGGGTTCAGATCAACTTAGGCAACACAACAAGACCTCATCTCCACAAAAAAATTTTTTAAATTAGCCAGACCTGGTGATGCATGCCTTTAGTCCCAGCTACTTGGGAGGCTGAGGTAGAAGGATCATCTGAGCCCAGGGGATCGAGGCTGCAGTGGCTATGATCATGCCACTGCACCCCAGGGATGGAGACAGAGTGAAATCTTGACTCAAAAAAAAAAAAAAAGTAATAGTAATGAGAATAATAATAATATATAATCACCCTTAAAATTGTTAACCCAGAGTTCTTTAAATCAAATTACCATTTCTCCTTTTCTTCAAGGGTCTCCATTTGATTAATCTTTTTGTTTTTAATAACCTCTTCCAGATAATCTCTGCTCAGCTGGCTTCTCTGTGGAGCCGCAGGCCGGCCCGCATTTTCACAGTATCTCTCTCCTACTCAGTGTGCATAGCTTTCATGTTTATGGTTCTTTTTTCTTTTTTTTGCACCCTCCCCACTGCCCAACCATGAACACATTTTTCCAGCTCAAATATAAACAATGGTTCATTTCATTAGTATCTGTCTTTATTTTCATTTTAATGTAATTAGAAAAAAATATTTTCCTACAGGTCAGATATCAAGTAGATGAGTCATATGCAAAAAGAAAAGGAAATAACCTCAGCAATGAATTCCTCTGATATTTCTAATTTTTAAAAGTCTCTACTTCTCTAAAAAGTGAAACAAAATCACTCTGCAGTCCATTTCTATTTTTCTTTGATGTGACTTTTTCCATCCCAAGATCAGCTCTGGTTTCTTTCATCTCATTAGTATTAATAACAATATAAATATCTACTAATAAAGGAAAACATTCTTCTTTATTTTTAAAGAGCCAAGTGACTCACTTATTTTGCCTTATAATAATTTTTTAAATATATGATACTATATAAACATATCCTATATGTAATAATAATATGCAAGAGACAAATAATTTCCTATATATAATAATAATATACAAGAGACGAATAAAGAGCCAAGTGACTCACTGCCATTGGGCAGTGAATTTTCATACACCTTTTAAGCTAAACTTGAATCAAGATGATTTAATCAAGAGCAAAGGATTTTCTCCTAAATCTAGGAGTAACGAAAGGAGGGCATGAGAGCTAACTCCCTAATATATACTGTAATACCAGATCGAAGCTTTCCTGTACTTGATTTTTGTACTCTCTAACATGGAATAGGAAATAGAAGGTGATACCAAATAAATGAGTTATATATCTGGTCAAAAGAAGACAGTGGTCATTGTAACAAATTAAGAAACAATGTTTCCTTTGGTTTTCACAAGTTTTACATTCTTCAAATTGGGATTACCTAGTCCCTTCTAGGTATACAATTTGTAAAGACTCAAGAAACACTGAAACCAAAGGGAAAAAAAAAAAAAAGCAAGGCAATGTTAAAAGAACATACATAAATATTTCCCTTGAATCTGTATTATATCAATCACAGAGTAAGTCAAGCCCTGGCTGTATTCTTCGACATGGTATGTTGAAATATAAGAGATTATTTATACTACATAATCCAAGTTCATGATTAGCATTTTCTCTTATCAAGTTTTTGCCAAGATGAAGTTTCTACTGGCAAATTATGTAAATTAGGAAACTGCATTAACTTCGTCTTAAAACAGTGATTATGTTTCAACTTTCATGATCTACCCCCAGTTCAACTTTGAGTTAATTATGGTTATTAACCCACTCTAAGAAATTAATGTTCTAACAGTGCATAGACTAGTTAAGGTTCAACAAAGATGCATTCATTTATCCAGGAAATATTTACTGACCTCTTACATGCAAGGGGTGATGTGGAACACTCAAAGTTTCACAGAGGTACATTTGTTCAACGGTACTTTCAAGGTGATTATAGTTCCATAGAAATTAGATCATTGTCAGCAATAGAAAAGTGTTTGATTTAAAAGAGATACAAATTGATGAAACAAGCAGTGAAAAATATCCTAGTCATTTTTACCGGTAATAATAAAAAAAAATAACATTCTCCAAAATAATTTTTATAGCAATAATGTTGGCATTTTTAAGCATTCCTAAAAGTCTTATCTGGAATTGGGTGAGGAGGTCATGAAAAAGGTAGTTATGGAGATTTCAGAAACTAGCATGCTTCTGGAAAAAGGGAAGATTTTTATATTAATTTTCTTTAACCTCCCACTATGGCCCTAATTAAAAATTTTATTTCTTTTGCTACTCCCTTTTAACCTTAATTACTTAATGTTGTCTATAAACCATATACTAAGATTACATACATGTTGCATATATATTTATTATTCTCATGGTGTCTCAATCCAATGTTCATTTTATAGATATAAACAATTATGAGATAAGCTAAATTTTATGACCCCCCCCCCCCCCCCCGAGACAAA
This sequence comes from Carlito syrichta, assembly GCF_000164805.1. Taxonomy (NCBI): domain Eukaryota; kingdom Metazoa; phylum Chordata; class Mammalia; order Primates; family Tarsiidae; genus Carlito; species Carlito syrichta. The sequence continues at coordinate 184,128 of NW_007247304.1, read as the reverse complement.
TGTGCCTGGGCTATTTCATTTTTGTCTTTGATTGATTTCTCCAGAAGGAGAGTGGTAGAATTACTATTTTTGATAGAAAAAAAATTAAAGAAAACATAGGTTGTTCAAATAGAAAAAGTATTACCACAGCAAGGAAACAGTTGGTTGATCATCTTGCATTTTCCTAATCGTTTATTTTAATTTTTTTTCTTGGAAAAAGATTGATTTGTTAATTACTTAAAGATATAAGGAATCACGTTTCTTTTTTCAACATTTTCTGAGAATTACCACTGTCTTATGCTATATGTGCTATATAATCAGTCAATTATCTGGGTGATGTGAAATTTCAGATACAGGCAAACATTAACTATTTTATTGGAAACTTTTATGACTTAGATGTTTCTCTAAAAAATAGTCTGATTTTATGAAAAAAATCTTATGATCAATAAAATAAAATTCTGAATTAAATCAAAAGATTATAATTTTAATCATTTTATACTATGTTGGAGAAACAAAAAAAGGAACCATCCTCTTCCAGAACATTTGGTTGAACCAATAACACTTCCTTACAACTTTCTTGGAGCTGCATAAAACTGTGGCTTTGCTCATTTTAGTGTTTGCAGGAGGTTCTGTGAGTACTGGTGATGATTGAGGGATTTCATCGTGTATTTGGTTTGGATTTTCTATTTTTGCTAGTAGTGTGTATTTTAGCCTCGCTTTCCCTGAAAGCAACGCTTGAGGCCAAAGCTTTTGTGTTATTTCCTTTTTAGGATGTACAATCTCAGGAAAGCAGGAGTTAGGGACATCTTTGTTCATCTCATGGGACAGTCTTTCTGTCATCTGAATGATTGCCTCTCAGAAAAAATCTGAGTAGAGGTGTTTGATCACAGTGTCCTTCTCCCATTCGTCAAAGGCTCACCCACTGCTAGGCTAGCTCCCCCGCTCATCCAGGTTGTGCATGCCTGGTAGCCAAGTAAGAGAAAGTCTGCTCATCTCAGTGTCCACAGGAAAACCCCCGAGCAGGAGGTGAGAATGAAAGGTAGACTGAGTGATCGTGAGGCGACCGATGGGAACCCCCAAGAGCTGGTCACCATAAGTGATAGCCAAAACAAAAAGCAACAAAGGCCCAGGATTCAGGTGAAGAAATTTGAAGTAGCACATATGTGATGTGAGATTTAATGAATTAACCTGACACCTGCACTGGGCCAGCGGCCCCCCACACCTGCCTTTTGGTCCTCCGCAGTCACCTGTGGTAATGGTTGCAATAATCTCAATTTTAAAAGGCTGGACATCAAAGACAAATCATAACAATCCCATTATAGTTGACCATATATAACTCTTACAACATATTTGTGGTTGAAGATTGTGAGCAAGAAAATATTTACATCACTTTCCTCGTGAGTTTAGCCCTAACTTTATCCTGTAGGTTGGGCACAAGTCTTCTTCCTTCCATGACCTTTGTCTCCCTGTGCAAAATTCAAGAGTGGTTGTTGACTCAAGTTAAGGCCCCAGTCCTGTCAGGTCATAGTCAAGACTCTCCTCTAACCTGAAATGTTTGATGTTACATATTGCTACCTCTCTAAGATAAACAGCAGTTAGAGTTATTATGTGGCTCCCCAATGAGAGTCTTGGAATGATAATACATACGATTGCTTCTTTCTGCCTGTCACTGCAAAGATTAACACATATGGTACTTCATCAGATGTGGAGTGCAAGATAGATGGGGAGAGGAGGGATTTTGTTTACCGAGCATAAAATATGTCTGTGGCATCGAGGTGAAAACTAACATCTGTAAAGAAGTAGTTCTCTTAATGGATAATTTCAAACCATTTAATCTAAGAATATTATACAGTTTAATGTAACAATACTCTATTGACCAACTTTTATAAGCACTGATTGTTCCTGTGGGTTCTTTTTACATAGTATAGCATGAAAAGATGATGATTTAGAGCAAATCAAGTAAGCCTGTTAAACTCTTAAGTCTCAAGTTGTTTGGTCTTAAATATTTCTAACTGGATAATTACAAATATTGAATGGGATAATTTGTATATTTATAGAATGCTTCATAAATATCAAAATATTATGTATAAATCATCACCTTTGTGAGATTTATGTGAATATTAAATACATACATAATAATCATAGGAATATATTTATATAAATCATATACTGTATATATTTAATACATCAACCTCATCAGCTAGAATGTGAGCTCAAAGTAATGAAAGCCTCTTTGAATGTTGAATAAATGAAAAGGTATTTGACTTTACTTCGATAAAATGACTGGCTAATTTATATTATAAACTCATTATATTTTAAAAATTTGTAATCATTTAATTGTTTATTTATTGGGTGAAAGTATTATTTATTTTAAATATATATTTTATTTTAAAGACGTGGAGTACGATTCAGGGTTAGGTATACGAGTAGACATCATACAGGTAAAGTTTGGGCCTCCCTTTGATCCCCACTTTGCCTGGTTTGAGATCAGGTACCCTTACTGATGTTATGTCCCTCACCAACCCCGGCAGTATCCCACTACTGCCAATCTTATTCTTATAGTATTATGGTAAATGTTAGGGTACTCTTATGAGTGAGAACATGTGGTACTCAATTTTTTTTTTCTGTGATAGATCACTGAGTATGATAGACTCCAAATCCATCCAAGTTTTGCTGCAAAGCTCATATGTTTGTCCTTATTTATGGCTACGTGATATGCCATCATGTAGTTATGTATTGATTCAAACATTTATTTTCGAGGGCCTAATGTTTATATAGCACTGTGCTTAAGTGCTGGGACTACAAAATGTATATGATACCTTTATACTGTTGAACTGAATTACTGCCTAGCAAAAAGACAAGCATAAAATCATAAAACAATAGAATTATTTCTTTTACAGAATGTTTTATATATTGTGCCTCATTCATACCTCACATCAAAACTTTGGGGTAGTTATTGGGATCATCTGCTTAACAAATGAAAAAAGTACTGGACTTGAAGAAGAGTCTTACCTCAAATTCCTCATTCTCATGGGTGGTTTCACAAACCCAGACTCCTCATGCACCTATATACAAAAGTTTGTGCATTTTTAGTACACATGCAGAAGAGTATATATATGTGAGTGTGTAATGCTGTGTAAAACAAGCAAATGATCATATATTTAATGCCTGAATCTTTGAGAGGTTTAAGCTTTATGCTGTGAACTGGCCGAAACTTCTGGCTACTCTTCAGAAAACCACTCAGGACAAGCTCATTACTTGTGGAGGTGATCAAATCGGGCATGTGTACATCGTGAAGCATCTGAGAAGACACAAAAAACCTCTCTCTTAAAATAGGCAACACATATGGATCGAGAACTTCACTTATGGACATATGTCCTGTTTCCATTTTTCATTTCAAATAGGAAAAATAAAAGACAAAACATTAACAAGGAAGCAACAGTGTAGAATGAACCACAAATGGTCATGTAAGTTGTTTTGTCATTTTGAGTCTTAAGTGGCTGTTTTAACTCGCAGTGCAAAATCATGAGAAATCTCTATGTAAGGCACAGACACGTGAAGCTCTTTTTCTGTTCTGATGGTGAAGAAACTGATTTCAATTGGCAAAACTTAACAAAACAACAAAAGGCTGCTGAACAGTGCTGCCATCTACTGCTCAAAAAGCCATCAAGCACTGCTGGGAACCACTGTCCCTGCAACACACAAGTGCAAGTATTTATGGCATCTGAGTAACAAGTCCGCCGAATTACCTACAGAAATAACTTCTCCAATCAGCTAGAGGGAAATCATAATTATAGGTCCATCAGAGAATTGCAGTTTGCAGTCAAGAGTCGACAGTAGATTATGCAATGTTGAATTTTGCATTTCACACACTCAAAAAAATGCAAGCCATCTGTGTGTAAGGGTATTTTCTATTGAAATAGATGATCATATTAAACAGAGTCATTTCTTTTCGACTGTGCTAATGAAGTTTATTGGAGACAGAAATAAAAAGGACACTCAAGACTTAGGGAAGCACCGTTGAGGACAAAGCACATCCTTTGTTATAACGAGCAAAAGACTGATACATTCAGCAAAAGAATGGTTCATAGACGTTTAAAAGGGTTTTGTTTAGGAAATGATTTTACAACTTGCTAGGCAATCTTGACAGCATACCCTGTGAGCTGGCCAGGCAGCCAGCTTCTTACACAAGTGAGGAGGCAGAACCGTCCTGGCGGGAAGGCGCTGGTAAGTCAAATGAGAGTTGGCCACGGTCTTTGTTTGCTTAATAGGAAAAGTTATTACCTTTGCTTGTTATCCCAAGAAACCTAATGGAGCTCTCACGGTTCTCTCTTTAACATCAGTTACAATGTAAATAACATCAATTACAATGGTCCCAATTAAAACAGGGAATTGGAGATGTGAAGTTAAAAATTAAGCTAATAACCCCTTGACTGACATCTTCTGTTACTTTTTCTTGTCACATATACTCTGATATTCTGGTTTCCTTCATTAACTCACATCACCTTAAACATTTCTAAATTGCTTTAAGAAAAAAAGGTAGAAATGCATCTGCTCTAGTCGTTTTAAGGTTGGACATTTCCTGAAATCAGTGAAATTGGGTGCCTGATTTTCTTCATAATGCATTCAAAATATTACCTAAGAAGTGTGAAACATAAAATGAGAGAATACATGGACACAGAAGAACCTAAATTTATTTTCAAAGTTGTCATGTCTTAAATATTACTACAGCATTTTAGTCTCTGCTGCCTCTGAGCTTTTAATAATAAACTCTTAAGTATTAATAAGTCATAATTCAAATGATCTACATAAGTATTCTCAAGTTACAAATATGCTTAAGGGAAGTTATTCTATATATATTTATAGTCAATACATAATTTTTAATGCAAACATATCTATGCAACAAGAAAAAGCTGGATTTATGCTAGTATTAAACCATTGTGTTATCCCCATAAGAAAAACCTATTAGAATTTTTTTTTTTTTTTTTTGCTAGTGGAAGAAAATGGGGAATCTATATAGTACAATTTATAAAAACATGTCTGGAGATTTATTTGTAACTTTTTCTAGAGACATTTCATGACCGTTGTACTCTCATAAAAATTTGAGTGTATATAGTTGATTGATTATTGGACTTTCCCCACTTATAAGAATATGTGGAGTTTCCATATTTTTACTGTTCCTATAGCTACTATTGCATTTTAGTTGTTTGGTATCTTTTTCCTGGACAGGTCTCTGAAGCAGTGCTAGTGCATTTTGTGAAATGAGATGTTCAGGTCCATTACAGCAGATAAGCAAGTCTCTATAAAATAGCAAGTGAACAGATTGTTTAGTTGCCATAGACACATTTTTACCGTTAGTTAGCCTGATCCAACGCAAAATACAGCTATTGTCTTGAGAATCATGTCTGTTTCTCCGCTCTAGAGTTGTGAATGAGATAACAGTATTGATTTATAACACGTGTCTATGGAGTTAAGATCTGAAGCTCTCTAATGCTACCAACTGAATTTAGGAAAACATGAGAGCTTTTTAATTGAAAATATGTTTACTGGATGCAGCCAAAAACACATTGTACACTTTATTAATTCTCATGCACTATCTCACTTTCTTTTTTCTCTCTCTGTCAAATGATAGTTAATTAGTGAAAATATTAAAGAGTACTAGAATATGAAAAGGAACATCAGGAAAATGTAAAAAGGAGTTATAAACATGATGAAATTGAATAAACCAAATTTTTTATGTAAACAGTACTCTGTGGACTTGTGTTATGTAGTGACCCTGAGTAATATCTATTATTTTGGCGTTTTTATTATACTTTTAAATGAGCTGAAGACTTCAGAGACCTTCAACTTTAAAGACATGAATTTAATTACACTACTACTAAATGAGAGTTGTGTGAATTTTATTTAATCAAGTGTTAATTTTCCCTTTTCTTGGAGTGCTACCATTTCATTGCTGAAACCATTACTTAGCACAACCTAGCACATTGAATGAAAAGACATTTATGATAATTAATAAAGAAAGAGAAAATCATTGGGAAGCTAAGCTACAAATTTTCTCCTTGCGATCTGGTGTTAGAGAAAAGAAATTAAAGGTGGATTGTCTGAGTTTAATGTACGAGAAGAGTAGGAGAAAGTCCTATGATTCTGTTTTCATGTCTTCTTTCTAACTAAGTTTAAATACTTTGAGAGACATAATTAATCATTTATTATTTTTCTGGATGGAATCATACATATTTTGTTGCACAGGGAAATTTTATGTTGATTTCAATTGTTTGATATTCATAAAATATTATTAGAATTGATTATTTAACATAACATCAATAACATCATTTTAGGTAAAACCCAGGGAAGTTCCCTACTAGTGTGGTGTCTTTAAAATGCAATTAAGCTTTTATACTATAAAATGTGTAGGCCTAAAAAATATATTCAAAGGAATTATCTGATAATATTTACCTGGTCAATATCATGTCAATACAGATAATTTGCTGGAAGTTGAGATAGTTGGTGATAGCGCTACTTTATTGTTTGAGTATCAATATTTAGTTGATTCATTCAAGAATGTATGGCAATTTTTCATACATAATTCAATAGTGTACATGGCAATTTTTGCAATTATGAAGAAAATGGGAAGAATTGGGTTCATTTATGTATTTTTATTACAAATATATTAGCTGAGACACAAATCCAAAATTAAATGCATTTGTTCATCTTCAAATTAAGTATAGCTATGTGCATGTGTATATAGGAGTAAGGCTGGTTCTTAGAAAGATTGTCACTTCAAAATATGTACAAATAAGAAAAGTACAAACGAAAAATAAATGTCTTAAAATTCCTATTTCCAATGAAATATTGTGGTGTTGACATGACAAAACAAACCCAGTCTACAGGTAATAGAAGTTCACTCCTGACAACTTGATACTTCCAGTCTCTAATACTTTTGAGTATCCACTATTTGGTTAGCACTTGAACGAGACACTACATATGACCCCTTGAAACTATTAAGAAATTTCTTTCTAAATCTTGTTTTGAGACAGCATCCTTTGGTCTAACCTTACATTGCACAGTCTAAGTCTAAAATCTGTTAAGTTCATTTATAGAAAGAAACCATTTTCCTGAACTTAAAGGTTTGCAAGTCATGGTAATTCTTTTTATCCAGTTGTTTAGGCCACTTGGATACAGCTTAGTTCATGTGCTAGGATTCTCTATGTCTCCCTAAGGAGTCTTGCTTTTTTCTCCCCAACCACTTCCCTGGCTAGAGATAGTTGTTTTTGTTTGTTTTGCTAGGCTTTTGACCAGATGATGATGACCACCGTCAAGAAACATCTCTGGATTCTGGATCAATCCTTATATAATATTTCTTTTTTACATTCCACTTCTCTTCATCCTTCACAAGTTCCCACCTTCTTTCTTTATTTTTATAGCCACACCTCTTGAAAGAATAGTCTTCACCCACTGTTTCTCCTTTTCCATCTCCAGTTTCCTGTCCAGACCACACTAGCCTGTCTTCTGTCCTGAATACCTCTATCAGCAACACTACCAGTGACCTCCTAAATGCCGCTCTCAATAACATCTCCTTAGTCCTCTTTCTATATTGCCATTCTTGCAACTGGCATTTGATATCATCAATTATTGCACATTTAAAACTCTGTGTTTTCTGGATTTCTTTTTTGTTTTTTAATATATTTTATTATGATGTTGTGGGGTACAGTTAAGGGTTAGGTATACAATTACATTCCATTCAGGCACCCTGTTGATCTATCCCCAGACAGATGTTAATCCCATCTCCCTCCCCCACCCCATAGTTTTCCAGTACCGTCAGTCATTTTCTTATAGTATTACATTGGATGTTTAAGGTCCATTATATGAGTGAGAACATGTGATACTCAGATCTTTGTTTCTGTGAGAGGTCACTTAGTATTATAGACTCTAGTTCCCTCCAGGTTGCTGTGAAATTCATGATTTTGTTCTTTTTTATGGCTGTGTAGTATTCCATTGTGTATATGTACCACATTTTTGTAACCCAGTCCTCTTTTGATGGGCAGCATGGTTGCTTCCAGGTTCTTGCTATTGTGAACAATGCTGCGATAAACCTATGTGTGTGGGTATCTTTTTTATAGAATGATTTGAGTTCTTCAGGATATATTCCTAGTAGGGGGATTGCGGGGTCATACGGGAGGTTGATCTTTAGAGCTTTTAGGAATCGCCACACTGCTTTTCACAGAGGTTGCACTAGTTTGCACCCCCACCAACAGTGCAGAAGTGTTCCCTTTTCGCCACACCCTCTCCAGCAGCTGTTATTTTTTGAGTTGTTGATAATTGCCATTCTGACTGGAGTTAGGTGGTAACTCGGTGTGGTTTTGATTTGCATCTCCCTGATGATTAGTGAGGTTGAGCATTTCTTCATGTGTTTGTTGGCTACTCGGATGTCTTCCTTTGTGAAGTGTCTGTTCATATCTTTTGCCCATTTTATAATGGGGCTGTTTGTTTTTTTCTTTTCAGCACGTTTGCGTTCCTTGTAGAGCCAGGATGTTAAGCCTTTGTCAGACCTGGTGTTGGCAAATACTTTTTCCCAGTCTGTAGGCTGTCTCCCTGCTCTCTTGATGGTTTCCTTGGCTTTGCAGAAGCTTGTCAGTTTAATAAGGTCCCACTAGTCTATCTTCTTTCTTATGACCTGTGGGTTTCGGGTTTTGTTCAGGAATTGGATGCCAGTTCTGATTTCCATGAGGGTATTTCCTTCCTTTTCTAAGGTTCTTATAGTTTGAGGTTTTACATTTAGGTCTCTGATCAATATGGAGTTAACCTTTGTGCATGGGGATATA